>NC_056523.1:221988962-221994775 GCF_019175285.1 Sceloporus undulatus
GACAGGCAGGAAGGCAGGCACGGCGGCAGGCGAGCAACTGCAGTGAAGGAAGGTGTGTGTGTGTGTGTGTGTGTGAGAGTGAGAGAGAGGGTGGGGGAAGAAGAGGGAGGGAGAAAGAAAGGAGCTCCATGCAGGTCTTTTCAAGCCGAAGGAAAGCAAGTTGCCAGGGAAGGGACTGGGCCAAGGGCAGAGCCCCGGCAGCCATAGCAGCTCTTTAAACCGGTTAGAAAAGAAGAGTCCTCTGCTGTCATCCAATTTCCCCTTTTTGGCAGATTGTCACCCTTTTGCCTCCTGTGTGTGTGTGCATGTAATGTGTGCCTTCATGAATCATAGAATCATAGAGTTGGAAGAGACCACAAGGGCCATCCAATCCAACCCCCTGCCATGCAGGAAATCACAATCAAAGCATCCCCGACAGATGGCCATCCAGCCTCCTTTTGAAGACCTCACGAAAGGAGACTCCACTATACTCCGGGGGAGTTTGTTCCACTGTCGAACAGCCCTTACTGTCCGGAAGTTCCTCCTAATGTTGAGCGTGGATCTCTTTTCCTGGAGCTTGCATCCATTGCTCTGGGTCCTAGTCTCTGGAGCAGCAGAAAACCAGCTTGCTCCCTCCTCAATATGACATCCCATTACATATTAAACAGGGCTATCATATCACCTCTTAATCTTCTCTTCTCCAGGCTCTAAACATACCCAGCTCCTAGGCGTTCCTCATAGGGCATGGTTTCCAGACCTTTCACCATTTTAAGTCGCCCTCCTTTGGACACGCTCCAGTTTCTCAATGTCCTTTTTGAATTGTGTGTGCCCAGACTGGACACAATTTCCAGGTGGGGCCTGTGAGCTTCCCTCCCCGCTTTAATTCTTGTCTGGCTTTTGCAATGGAATTCTGGGAGTTGTTTGCTTGCTTTTGTGTGGTGCTCCACAACAGAGGAGCTTTTGTGGGTTCCTTCCTGGGGGAAGGGAGAGGTCCTGGGCATCCCTGCCATCCCTGCCTCCTGCAGGCTGCCCAGCACAGGAGCCCCGCTGGACATGACACCAGAAGCCCCCCCCAGCAGAAGAGCCGACCCTCTCCCTCTTGCTGCTATGCCTTGGGCCCCCTGTCCCTCCTCTCTTCTCTTTCGCTCCTTTCCTCTTCTCTCCCTTTGTCCAACTTCCCTCCCTTCCCCCCTCCTCTTTCCCCCCCCCCACACCACACACACCTTCCCTCACTGCAGTCGCTCGCCTGCCTGCCTCCCTGCCCCCTGCCTGTCATTCTTTCAGCCAATCCGGAGACGGAGGAGGAATGAGAGAACGGATTTGAGAACGGTAAGAATACAACCCAGACCTCTATTGGAACGTTCTCATCATGTTACAGCTCCACTGGGAACACATTCAATCCGTACCCTCCCGGAAACACATGTAGAACACATTTTAGAACCTTCTGAGAACCCGATTGGAACACAGACGTTGCGGTATTCTTTAAATATGTTCTGTTCTCATCACGTTCTGAGAACTTTCTCAGTTCTCAGGTGCGGTAATCTCCTTGGCAAATGAAGAAATGATAAGTAGCAAGAGAGTTCACATATCTTGGATCAAACATTGATAGAAATAGGGACTGCATCCAGAAATCAGAAGATTAAGAATGGGGAGGGTGGCTATGAAAGAACGAGAAGATTCTAAGATGCTCGATACACAAACTCAGCACAAAAGTTAGAATCATACACAGCCATTGCATTCCCTATTTACCATGTATGTGTGAGAGCTGGACGGTTAAGAAGAGGGATAGGAGAAATCAATGCATTTGATATGTGGTGCTGGAGGACGCTGCTGAGAATCCCATGGATGGTCCAAAAAGACAACAAATGGTCCCTAGAGCAGATCAAGCCAGAGGTCTCCTGGAAGCCAAGATGACAAAACTGAGGCTGTTCATACTTCGAACACTTCATGAGAAGGGAAACTCACTGGAAAAATAATAATGTTAGGAAAGGTGGAGGGAAGTAAAAGAGAGGAAGCCGCGCATGCTAGATAGATGGACTCTATAAAGGAGATAAGGGTATGAGCTTGCGACCTAAGCAGAGCAGTGGAGGACAAGGAGGTCTTGGAGATGTCTCATCCACAGGGTTGCCATGAGTCGAGATTGAGGGCAGTCAACAATAACAACTCAGAGTTCTACACTACAGTGGCTTTTAAAGGTTTCCTCTAACATACATACATACAAACATACACAGATATTTTAGAGTTAAGCTAATGTATACAAGTCTTTTAAAAAATTAAAACAGAACAGAAAGGAGAGACTCTTCTGTTCTGATATGGTCTTGTGAAATTGAAAAGAAACTTACTCAAGTATGGGAATAAAATTTTGCTGTTGGTGCAGAAAATTGCTAGGGTGATTGATAGCTTGGGACCACAGAAGCATCCTTTTAGGTTCCTCTACACAGGACAAATGGATTTGGGGGATACAGGATTTGTTGCTGTAGTTCTTGAGTTTTAGTAAAATATCTAGCGATTTCTGTTTGGATGAAATGATAAAACTGTGGTGAATTTGTGGGAGGACTAGGCATTGATGCTAAGATTCTCAAGATAGAAAAAAGATGGGGAAAAGGTAGGTAGTTCTCTGAGGTTATTGTTGTTGTTGTTAATTATTTCTTACCCACCCCTCCTCATGGATTGAGGCGAGAAACAACAACAAATCAACAATTGCTGGTGAACCATGTGAAGTTTTAAAAGCAGGATGAAACAGGGGGCCCAATGGACCCCTTCTGGGCTATTAGGTATAGACCTAGGCCATGGTGTAGTGTTTTGAGTGCTGGACTACAACTCTGGAGATCAGGGTTCAGATCCCCGCTCAAGTATAAAAACCCACTGGATGACCTTGGACAAGTCACGTTTTCTGAAACTCAGAGGCTGAGAAAAAAAACCTCTGACAAAATTTGCCAAGAAAAACCTATGAAACAGAGTCACTATACAACAAAATGACTTGGAGGCACACAACAAACAACAAAAGTGACAGGTGGATAGATAGGAAGTTTGATAGAAAAAGTAGGCCATCACAGCCCACTCTTGCCAGTTTGGTAACTGAGCCATACTGTGTGTTTCAGAAATGGCACACACATGGCTTGGCTTCCTATTTATAGGTACTGCAAGTTATTGTGTTGCTTCCACAAAGGGGAACAGTGTCTCACCATTACAGGCTCCAGTGTTTCTGTCTTTCCTCTCTTCCTATTTAGAAGGGCACAACCCAGCTTCAGCAAACCCCACCTATAAACTTTCATTTCTCCCTCCCTCCCTCCCTCATTCCCTCTCTGCCTGTGTCTCAGTTCCAGCCACAAGCCATCTGTTTCACTCTCTGTTTCTCTCTTTTCAAAAGGTTCAAGGCAGCCCAAACTCAAACAATATGTAAATTTACTTATTATGAACACAGTAAAAAAAAAGATGTAATATTAAACTGTGGGATTTCTATTACTTGCAACCTGAAAACACTTGTCATAGGAATAATAGGAGCCAAATAAAATAGCTGCAGGCTGCCAGTTCACCATCTCTGCTTTGAATTATCTTTAGACCTGATTCTACATTAATTTGACAACCATGAAGATGAAACCTTTCAGGCTTAAGGCCAATACTTCCTGATGAGTTTTTTATGTAGTTGGGAGTCTCTGAACTGATCAGAGCACAACAGACACCTTGTTTCTGGACAAGAAAACCCCAGAAGGGATTAGGCAGTGTTGCAGTGATGCATCCTTTCCAATGCTGAGAAAACATGCCATGACGCACTGCCATATGAGGCGGGGTGGGGGGCCCTGTGGCGATGTTACATGTGATACAAAATGGCAAGAAGAGAGCAGCTTCCTTTGCTTCCAGGCATTCACCAGCACAGCAAATGGAAAAAGAAGTAGACATAAGATAAAAGCAAGGCTGTGTTGTCCATATGCCATGTGTGCAACATTTCCAAGAGGGTAATAATCTCTAAAATCAAAATTGTCCAAGCCATAGTATTCTCCATCACCATGTACGGATGTGGGAGCTGCACTGTGAAGAAGGCACACAAGAGAAAAAAAATCAATGCATTTGAGATGTGGTGCTGCAGAAGTGTTGAGAATATCGTGGACAGTCAAAAAGACAAACAAATGGGTCCTTGAGCAGATCAAGCCAGAACTATCCCTGGAAACTAAGGTGATGAAATTGAGTCTGTCATACTTTGGCCACATCATAAGCAGGCACTATCCATTAGAAGAGACAATAATACTAGGAAAGGTTGAGGGCAGCAGAAAGAGAGGAAGACCACACACCAGATGGATATACTCAAGGAGATCATGAGCATGAATCTACAAGTCTTAAGCAGAGCAGTGGAGGATAGGGGGTCTTGGAGATGTCTCATCCACAGGGTCGCCATGAGTCGAGGCTGACTCAAGGGTAGTTAACAACAATAAACAGTAATCTCCATGGACAAAATTCTGTTCCTCACCCTACTCCTTAGAATGCCCACTCACCAGAAATCAATATGTACACCAGGGCTTACATGCATTGTTGTAGTCATACTGCCCCTTTGCAGAGTGGAGCTGCCATGCAGATCATGAGATGGTGACGCATGTAAATATACAAGGGACTGTTGTGTAGAATTCAACTCTCCCCCCCCACCCCGCTAGGGTTTTTTTTTTCTTGTAGTCTTGTAGACAAATCCATGGACAAACAATCTTTCATCCTGAATGGGTAGACCATGGTTTCTCCTTGCCTGCTTATCTCTTAGCCTTCCTCCAAGAGAGAGAAAGCAATGATGCCTTTTCTGGAGGAGAAGTGAGTGGCCCCTAATGCCATCCACCTCTCCAGTCTCCTGTCATTCCATAAGCATTTATAGCAGGCTGCGCAAGGGAGCAAGGACTACAGATGTGTAGGTAGAATTGCCATATGCAGTATCGAAATTGCAGGAATGTATTTAAATAAAGTTACATGAGATGAGATTTCTGGGGCATTTCCTACCCATTCTGTGCCAGATCAATGGAGGGGTAGCAACATCACGCAATGAAGTAGGGATATATTTAATAATAATTTGTTTTATTTATATACCGCTATTCCAAAGATCATAGCGGTGAACAGCAAGTAAGCTAATTAGCAAGTAAGCTAATTTGCCCCCAACAGTCTGGGTACTCATTTTAGCGACCTCAGAAGGATGCAAGCCTGAGTCGAGCTTGGGCCCTTTTGCTGGTCTTGAACTCGCAACCTTGTGGTTTTGAGTGTATGGCTGCAGTACAGGCATTTAACCACTGCGCCACCAGGGCTCCTTTAATGAAAGCCATCACTGAGCAGTTAGGCTGCATGAATGTACCATCACTTCTTAGAGCTTGATGGGCATAGTTACCCCCGACATATTATTTCTTCCTCATGCTCCCCCTGAAGTTGTTTTTCTTATGTGGGAAACATCCGGGAGAGATCTTCAGTGCTGACACGTACTGAGATTTTCAATAGTCAGTGGCCTACCATTTATTGCACCCCACTGCACTGTTACACCAAGACCAAGCGCCTGATCACCCCTCATGTTTGATATCAAATTAATATTAAAGGGACACTGAGGTAAGTGACTTGAAAAGGTGACCCCAAGGCAGAACGTTGGTCATGCCATATTTTGAAATCCTGTTAAACTCTAGCAAGGGAGTAAGCAAAGGCACCCACCTCAACAAGATCACCCAAGGCATCAGCATCATCCTTTTTATCTTCGGAGGGCAATGATGGGATTCTAGCCAAAGAAGATGGCTATGCATACAAAGACAAAGGAAACTTCTCTAAAAGTAAGAGATTCCCACTGTCTGGGACATCCATGCTACATGTCCAAATATTTA
>NC_056523.1:221994875-222078092 GCF_019175285.1 Sceloporus undulatus
AGGACTAACAGCCTAGGCGATTCCAACATCAGCTCTGAGACTAGTTGTGTCAGCTCAGTTAGGGAGTCTGTTACGTTACGGGGAGGCAGGCAGGAAAAATTGGAGAGTTGACAGGTGTCTTTCAGTGTCTGTTGTTTATTTCAGTGGCTCTTGGTGAGAATGGCCTTTGCTTCTGCTTCCCTGATACCTCTCCCAATTTCATTCTCCAAGAGTCCTGTGAAAAGAGAAAATCTTTGGACTGGTTCTTTGGCTCTTATTTAACTTTCAGGGTTACATCATTTCTAGCCAGGTCTTCAGAGGAGCCTCATAGAGAAATATGTTCAGATATCAGTGGGTTTCAGTATCTAATGGTTTGCAGTTTTTGCCCTGTACTGTATTGGGTCTGATACTGGAGTTTCAAACTGTCTCTGTGCCTGTGGCAGGTACAATGGGACATGGAACCCAGCTTTCTCAGCCTGGCTTTCTGAGTTCATCCAACTGATCCTGCTGTTCACTTGCTGCTTTGTTGGCTTTAGTTTAAACAGGAGAAAACTATTGGATTTAGAGATCGCAGACATGGGGAAAATGCTAACACTTATTTCCTTACCCCCATCCTCATTCTGCAGAACCATTGAGTGGGTGGTATTATGATTCTCCCCTTCCAATCAATTCTCTTTACATGTCTAGTTGGTCTGGGCTGCTCATGTGTCACAGAGGCCTGAATTTCCCATTTCCCCCCCTTCTGACTGGGATAATACAATCACAAAATTTCAATCAAATGTCTTACAGCAGAGGTGTTAGCATACTGTTTACCTTATCAGGAACATGGTGATGCTACTTTGCTGGACTTCTTTTTGTTATTAACTGACCTCGAGTCAGCCACGACTCATGGTGACCCTGTGGATGAGACATCTCCAAGAGTCCCTATCCTCCACTTCTCTGCTGTAAATTCATATCACTGATCTCCTTAATAGAGTCTGTCCATCAGTGTATGGCCTTCCTTTTTTCCTGCATCCCTTCACCAAGTCAGCTGAAAATGAAACCAGAAGGGATATAATGTCATTTTTGGTCATATTGGGCAGAGTGGTGCATCAGGGTGGGTTTAGGATAGAAAAATGGCTCCCATTCCCCTCCACAGTTGCCCACATTGGCCTAGAGGATAGGAATGGGTGAATGGCGCAGTCTTTGGAGCTTGACTGATCATACTCTATAGAAACATCTGAGCAAAAGCATTGGTCTAGTCTCTTTTTTGTAGTCTGTGTAAGCCCCATAGTCCCACCTCACAGCCCTTCCCCAAATCTGTGTGGTTGTTCAAAGAGAGGAGGAAGTTAATACCAGTTCCATTAGAGCTGAAAACACCATAACACCCTGAATGCATCTGATCTCATCTCACATACAGAAACTAAACTGTCTCAAGCTTGGTTAGTATTTAATCGGGATCCCACCTAGGAATATTGGAACTCCCCAGGCACTGCTGGAAAAAAAATATGGCCTGATGCCCTGGAGTCTGATTCCCAGTCAGCATTGACAGTGCTGGGTACATGAGCAAATGGTCTGACTCAATATAACATAGATTTTTACATCCCTGAAACATGGTTTTTACTTGTTTACCTACTCTTTTCCTCCCCCCTGCTTCCAACTTCATACAGTGGGATGAAGTGAGTGTCTTGGATGATAGGAAGCACCTGATCCGAACCTTTGAGGTGTGTAATGTTGCTGTGCCAGGACAGAACAACTGGCTACGTACTCACTTCATAGAGCGTCGTGGAGCCCGCCGGGTCCATATTCGCCTTCGTTTTTCTGTACGTGACTGTGCTAGTATGAGGACCGTGGCCTCTTCCTGTAAAGAGACTTTCACCCTTTACTATCATGAATCAGAGGCAGATGTGGCCACCCCGGAGCATCCTGAATGGCATGAGGGCCCATGGACCAAGGTGGATACAATTGCAGCTGATGAGAGTTTCTCCCAGGTAGACAGCACTGGAAAGGTGGTGAAGATGAATGTGAAAGTGCGGAGCTTTGGG
This sequence comes from Sceloporus undulatus, assembly GCF_019175285.1. Classification (NCBI taxonomy): domain Eukaryota; kingdom Metazoa; phylum Chordata; class Lepidosauria; order Squamata; family Phrynosomatidae; genus Sceloporus; species Sceloporus undulatus. The sequence goes on from NC_056523.1 coordinate 221,996,879, forward strand.
CCGCTCACCAAGAGAGGTTTCTATTTGGCCTTCCAGGACTCAGGGGCTTGCATGTCTCTGGTAGCTGTTCAGGTTTTCTTTTACAAGTGCCCAGCAGTGGTGAAAGGTTTTGCCTCATTCCCGGAGACATTTGCTGGAGGTGAAAGGACTTCACTGGTGGAGGCTCCAGGAACTTGTGTGGCGGATGCAGAGGAAGCCAGCTCTACGGGCTCTGCTGGAGTGAGGTTGCATTGCAATGGGGAAGGCGAGTGGATGGTGGCCATTGGGAGATGTGCGTGCCGCGCTGGCTATGAGCCTGCAGATGATGAGAGAATCTGCAAAGGTGAGAAAAGGATGCTTCAGAGCATCCCTGATTCTTTTCTAAATCAACTTGTTTGCAGCAGTTGATAAATACATGTTAAAGTTTTTGTGTGTACAGTATTAATCACACCCTGGAGGGGACCTGCTGTGTCTGTATGATTTCCTACTTTGATTCTGTCTCTTTTGCATTAGCCTTTCTTGGGCAGCAGGTAGTAGCCCGGTGGATAGTAATGCATGAGACTGGTGTATGATCTAGTTAAAGGTAAAGGTAGTTCCTTCACATGAATATCTAGTTGTAATCAACTGTAGGGGGCAGTGCTCATCTCCGTTTCTAAGCCAGAGAGCCAGCGTTGTCTGAGGACTGCTCTGGTGGTCATGTGGCCAGCATGCCCACACCGAACGCTGTTACCTTCCCACTGCGAAGTGGTACCTACTATCTACTTGCATTTGCATGCTTTTGAACTGCTAGAGTGGCAGAAGCTGGGACTAGTGAAGGGAGCCCACCCCATCATGAAGCACTCGGGCCTCAAACTGCCAACCTTCTGATCTTACAAGCCACTGCATCCCATAATTAGCTTGTGCAAAACAGCCTACAATCATGTTACTTTATTCAAGGAGGGTTTGCCCAGCTTTGGATGATGGGGCAGAGAGAGAAGAAGTTAGTTAAAGTGTGTGAGAAAAGAGAAAAAAGTTTATTTGAAAGAGGGAAGATTATCTTAGAGCAAAAATGACAGAAAACAAATATACTGGATGTGAAAAGTTAAACATGACATATATTTCAGTTTTTTGTTGAAGCAATTCAGTTTAACATACATTACTGTGAATGAATGATCTTCAAATTACTTGCCTTTCTCCAGTTCACCCACTTTCTAAACTTGTGGTTAGGTTGGTCTTTGGCTGTGGTCATGGGATAATGTGATGACATGCTTTACAGCTAGCCCTCTACATTGTATCATACAACACTGAGGAAGGTTGTATCTTTAACTACCAAACATGTTCAGAACAGATGGTGGTAGATTATTTAATATTTGCTGATCTGCTTCTCAGGTGTCTGGGTATGCACAGGTCATAAACTTATCGAGAGTAAGTATCCTAGTCCTCTGTTGTCAAGCCCAGTGTTGGCTTAAGTATCACCCCATTGGCCCACTTATTTGCCATGCAATCCAAGAACTTAAGAAACAGCAGCAGTACCTCCTGAAAAAACAAGAGAAAGGTACAGTCAGCTCTCCATATCCAAGAATTTTTAATCAACGGATTCAAATATCCATGGCTTGAAAATATTTTAAGAAGTTAAATTCCATAAAGAAACCTTGATTTTACCATTTTATATAAGGGAAACCATTTTACCATGTCATTGTATTGAATGGGCCATGAACATCCATGGATTTTGGTATCCATGGAGGAACCTGGAACCAAACCCCAGTGGGTGCCAAGGGCCCACTGAATTTCTTATTATCTGAATACTCTAATAGAGAGGGTGTGAGACTTGAAGTCTCAGTAGACTCACCACTGGCTATCCTGGCTAGGTTTATGGGAACTGCAATTCAACAGCATCTCCAAAAAAAGAGAGAGAGGAACCTCTCTCTCTCTCTCTCCCCCAGGGCTTCCTTACTTGATAGAGACCTATTTCAAATGGTCTCTGACTAGTTAGTCAGTGCAGGATTTGCAGAGTTCCTGTAGCCTTTCTGATCAGAATCTAAGGTTTATCAGATCCCTTCTGATCCTTTTTTGTTAGATCTGATCCCAGCTGTTTCCCTCTCTCCTTAATTTGGCAACATCATAGATAACTGAGAAAGATTACTTCAGGCCCTTACAAATTAACAGAGAAAGAAGGCTTCATCCATTGTTTCCTCAGTGTAGATCCAATTGAGAAAATTATCTTTTTAGTAGCTGGCTACACTACTGAGGTCTAACTTGGTTTTGATGGAACCAGCCACCTGCTCTTCCAATGTGACAGATCTCATTTTCAGTTTTTAGCTGCAAACTCAAAAAGATGTCTCCAGGCTATCCTTTTCTTACCAGGTGTTTTCCTATTTGTTATAAATTCATCTTAATTTCCAGAAACACATTCCATAGTGTGCTGTTTGCTGCCCTTACTAGAAATTAAAGCAACTTGTAGAGAACTGTGTAGGCATGCCAAGGCTGTAAGCTGCTATAACTGAATCTGGAAGGGAAAGTGGGAGTGAACATTCTCCATTCCAGGTTCTCAGAGATCATTGACCATCAGTCACTGGAAACTAGTGTTGCAGAAGTTAGAAATACCAAAGAAAATGGAAGCTGCAGAGTGTCTGATAGCAGCTAGAAAATACTCTGGTGTCTGGGACAAAAGGCCAGAAGCCTAGTATCCATTCCTGGGATGGCTAATCCTAAAATTTCATGCTGTCTGCTGATTCTTCACACCCATGTTGCTTGTTTCCATTTACTTCTGTGCCCTGAAAGGGCTTCTGAGACTGCTGAAAGGTAGCCTTAGATATTCATTAAAGTAGAGGCTAGGAGGTCCTTCACAGGCTTGTATTTTAATCTGTGAAGAGAATCTCAGAAATTTTTGGATGTTGGTTGCCATTGCCTGTTGAACCTTAGTCATGCCAAGAATGCCCTGTTTCATCTCTGTCTCACCTTTTAGCTGGAAGGCTTCCTGTTTGAGATGTAACTTCTTGAGATGGTTTCAAGTCTTTATGGAGGGTTGGAAATATTCTGTCTTGAGAGCTCTCCATGCCAAGAGTCTGAATCAAAGAGATGCTAACAAAGAAAGTGCAGTCTTTTCTAAGGTTCTAGCCTTAAAACCATACATCTCCTTTGAGCTCTTGTACAGGAGTACAAATAACACTGTTGCTTGCAGGTTGTCTTTTGTAGTGATCACACATCTCTGCAGTTCAGTGTGTCTCACATTAACATTAGCTATACATTGCCCCTTTTGCGTATGCATATGGGAGGTTGTTGGGCTTTAACTTCTGGACAGAAACTTTTAACTGATTTCCTAATATTAACGCTATGATTAAATAGTCCATGAAGCCAAGAAATGGCAGCTGTATCTTTTTAAGTCACTGGATGAGTTCACTTGATAGCAAAGGCTACCTGTGTCCTAAATCAGATCATTTGCAGGAAGTGATATATAGTATCTATGCTGTGAGACTCTGGAAATACTCTGGCCAAAGATCCACAACAAACTTCAGATGCAACAGAAAATTTATTGATAGAACTGGAACAAAGTATTCTTGCCACGTCTTTGCCAAAACTGAAGACCCAGAATGGAATCAGAACCTTAAGATTCCCTCCAGCCCCTCCCAATGAGTTGTTTCCCAGCACCTTTCCCTTTGATGTAAAACCCCTTTCTTTGATCTGTAAAAGTAAGGAGGGAGGTTTTGACCATTTGGTTCCTGGCTTTCCTATGGCGCCGAGATCTAAGGCTGTGTACCGGCTTGGGCTCAGATTCTCAATAGCCCCTCATAAATTACCTGCTGCCATGTCCTACATGACCATCCCGCTCGTTCCCCATGGAACCTTTCCCCCCTCGTTCCAAGGTTGCTGCCTGTTTGGTGATGTATCTATTTATCTATCTATTCATCTGTCTATTCTTCTATCCATCTATCTATCTGCTTGTCTGACTGTCTGTCGGTTTATCTATCCATCTCTCTATCTATCTATTTATCTATCTCTCTATCTACCTATCTATCTATCTAGCAGAAGACACCCTATTTACCCATCTATCTATCCATTTATTTAACCATCTATCTACCCATCTATCTATCTGGCAGAAGACACCCTGAACACCTAACTGAAGGTGGATTCTGACATATGGAGGGTTGTAAGAGTTGTTCACATACAGTCCTTTTACAAATTTGTTTTTTTTCAATCAATTCAGATGTTACTGAGGTTTCATTCTGATTTCTTTTAGTGCTTTAGAACACATTTTTGCATTTCACATTAGCAAATTAAAGTGTTTTCAGAGTTTTCTTGTCCCAGGCAGAAACCCCATTGAAAAAACAAGTAAATTGGAGCAAGGTTTGTTTGTTTATTTTTTTGCATTTTGGGATACCTCTGCTTTGAAAGTTGTATTGCCATATATCTTCATATATCTTGCTTATTAGTGTTTCAAAGGTGTTCGGCTGTTTGTGGGAACTTGTAGAAAATAATGGTGGGGCTTCCATTCTGAGGAATGCCTATACCAGTGAAGTTCTTGTCTTTTGTAGAAAACTACAAATGTTTCTTTTCTTTTTTTAAATGAACCCATCTAATTTGACCTTTCTTTCTTAATAAATAATGTACTCTTAATTTCTTTTGCTTTTAATCTGTTTTAATGTGTATAACCTGCTTTCCTAAAATGACATTTGTTTAAGAAGGTGCATAAAAATAATTAAAACCTTTTCAAGAAGCCACTTGAAAAACATCCAACCATTTTTACTGTTAATGCTTTTTGTTGGAAGCAACTCTGATTTTATGAAGAGTAGCAGCAGTGTGCAAATACTTTAGCTAAATAAAATAGGTCAATAAAACGCTGAACAAGACAACTAGAAGGGTGGGGAGGAGGTAGACTACTCTAGTCAACTTGCGACATTCCCTTGGGCCTTTCTACTTACGTCAGCCTTGTCAAAATGGTAAGGGCTGGATGGGGGTTGGGGAGGTTAGGATGGAGAGTAGGGTAATAGCTAAAAGAACACTGCTTTTTACATCTCTCTGTTTGACATCTAAAGAGGGTATAGTGGACCTAGCAACCCAAATCTATGTTCAGTCACCCCTCCACATCCATGGATTCTTTCTCCACGACTTGAATATATTCCAAAATATATAAATTCGAAAAAAGCAAACTTTGATTTTGAAATTTCACATAAGCAACACCATTTTATTATGCCACTGCATATAATGAGACTGGATTTTGGTATCCACAGGGGATCCTGGAATCAAACCCCACCGGATACCAAGGGCCCACTGTATAACTAATAGCACAGATGTTAGGACCTAGATGCCAGGTAGCCAATTTGCAGCTTCTTTTAAAATTCTTTCTATTCCTTTCCACCTCTTTGCTTTTCCATTTCAGACCAGATGACATCAGTAGCTCTGTAATTCCATTTAGGATGCCTAGCCCAAGGTCAAAGGCTTCTTTTGCTGCCGCCTTTCCTTTCCCCTCCATCCTCTTCCTTCTGTTGAGGCTCTGTGATTTCTTTCCTCCTGGATACTGGTATGATGTTGTATTTGCAAGGAGCATTTTCTGATTATTTGATGTGTGGCAATCTTACCTTGAAAAGTTTCCCTCGTGTGTGTGTGTGTGTGTGTGTGTGTGTGTGTGTGTATATATATATATATATAATCTCTGTCCTTCTCGCAACTGTTCATGAAAAGGATAACCCTTTATTCCTGCTCCCCCTTTTATTTTTTTAAGCAAAATCTTTGAGTGGATTTTTCAAGGATGAAGATGTAAAACCTTGAGCTGCATTGTCCTGTGGATTTTTTTATTTTTAAATCTAGGAAACTGAAAGCACTTTGTAGTTACAGATTTACTGAAGTGGGCTAAAAGTCCTTCATTTATGCCAGCATATTTTGTAACCTGCCCCCACCAGATGCATGCAAACCTGTTGTTTGTCTGGCTCTCTTGTTGTGGTTGCTGATTAACCAGTTAGCACCTGCATTATCAGATACTTGGCTCTATGCCACGATTGTGTTCTGAACAAGATTTAACTCCAGATCAGACAACACCAAACACAGGTTCAAAGAAATTATTGATTGTACTCAGGCATAAACAGGACTGGTGCAAACTGGAGTTGGCTTCACATTGTGGGACTTGACTTACTGGGCACCATCTTGCGTTGTTAATAAAAAAGAGGTTGAGTCCATCACATTTAGTGCAATGTCTACTGTTTCTGTAACATTATGCTGTGCCACTTGTCACTTCCATCAGTATCGTTACCAGTGAGCCAGAAAAGAAAGCATAATGATGTCAGCGTCTGGAAACTTTAGGGGTACATTGTTGTACTAGCATACTCTTTTCTAATGAGCCCCAGGACTCCTTACTTATGAAAGGGAGATATAGCAGGCAAGAATACAAACAGGAGTCTACAAAAGGAAGGGGCAAACTGGTGGCCCTTCAAAAGATGTGGGACCACAACTCCCATGGATTCTAGCCAGCAGAATTCATGGGAGTCTGCAATCCAAGATTTTACTTTGCCCAATACCAGTTTACAGGGTCTGTGAATGTGCAACCCAAACCCTGTTTAGGTTGAAGTAATTTCCACTTTGTTTAACAGAGTAATTTGACACAGGATTGCATGTTTGTAGTCCATTACTATGAAAATTTATTCAAAAGTAAGTGTCAATGTATTTAAAGTGGTAGCTATGTTAGTCTGTACCATTGTGTATATGTGTACATGTGCACGTGTACATGTCTTGTGGGGGTGTTATGGCTTACAAATTTATCGTGAACTTTGGTGGTGTGTACTGTATATACTCGACTATAAGTCAGTTGTGGGCAGGTTTTGGAGCAAAATTATGGATTTTGATATGTCCCTTGGATAAGTCAAAGGTAAAGATTATGGGTATGTAATAAAGGATCTAAATGATGATGAAGCAAAGGAAAACAATGCCAAAGAACCTACAAAATTATGGCAGGCATAACTCTTTTGGCTCACACTAAAGGATGGATGGAAGAGAGAGTAGAGGGAGCTCAGTGCTTCCAGGACAGATTGCACTCTTGCCTTTCACCAGGACGGACTCCTTTTTAAATAAGAGTTAATGTATAGTATTTACATTGACCCATGGATAAGTCGACTTCAGTTTTTGGGGTCAATTTTTTGACTAAAATTTCTAGACTTATACATGAGTCATTTTCTCAAATGCTTAACAAAGTACAATTTACAAACACCAGGTATATATGTACAGTTTCATGTGTACATGAACAGTGTACAGTTTCATGTGTACAAATGAACAGCCATGTTTGATCAAACTAAATTCTTGTCCAGTCCAACATTCTGTCCGCACAGTAGCCAAACAGTTATGAAAAACACAGCAACAAAACCTGAGCATAATGCTGCACACTTATACTGCCCAGGAAATGATAAGCAGAGGCATACTGCCTTTGATACGGGGCCTGATAAATAGCCACTCTGGTCAGAAGGAATCTGTGAATCTCACTTCAACGAATTTATCATGTTTATCCCTTCTGTCTTCAAAGGCTGGGCACACCCAAGTCAAACCCAAGCAATCACTGTGGGGGTATTGAAATGGCAGAGAAGGCATGGGGATACATGGCAAATATGCAGTGAGTTGGTGGCATTGTCTGCCTTCCCTTTCATCTCATAATTTCATCTCACTGTCCCATCTACCTGTCATCTCCAGTTTAGTACTGACATCTTTTCAAACACTGTCCTACATGTGGATACACTTCCCAAAGAATGTGGGGAAAGGAGAGTTCATGAGATGCTTCCAACATATTGAGTTTGGAGAGTCACAGGTTTTTGTGTGAGAAGTGGCTATGGGATAGCTGAACCTGTCATAGCTCAACATGTACTATGTACTATTTGTAGTGGGAGCCACCTTTATCAATTCCTTATTTTATTCCATCCTATTCTAATTTTCACTTATTCTTACCAATGGTGTTAACATATTTTATGGCTATATCTAAAAATGATAAACTAAGAACAAAATATCATTTAGATATAAGAATGTTGTGGCATTGTATGAGCCAGCATAGTGTAGTGGTTTGAGCATTGGACTATGACTGGTGACCAGGGTTCAGATTGAGGCTGCACCATGGAAACCCAATGAATTCCCCTGAACAAGTCACACACTCTCAGCCTCAGGGGATGGCAATGGCAAACTCCCTCTGAACAAATCTTGCCTCAAAAGCCCCATGATAGATTTGACTTGGGTCACCATAAGTTGGAAATGACTTGAAGGCACACAACAGCAACAACATTATACTCCTGTTAGCATCATTAAAAGTGATATGTTGCGTGTGTTTGTGGAGTACGTTTCCTATCACAATCACTTGAAGCTAGATGTTTAATGGTGGTGACTAGAAATTGTGGTTGTTTTTTTTTTTTAAATTAAAGTTAATATTGTAGTGCTATAGCACTGTATCTACATCATGCTAGATGTCTTATATCCTTTAAAGTAGATTATGTGTATCCAGTTCTACTTTATAAAACAAAGATACGATAAATTTCTTTCTGGCCACCTTCATTAACTAAACAGGCAATCCATGGGTGTGTGTGTGAAAAATAAAGATCATATTTAAATATATATTTCATTATAGCATGCTGGGAGTATAGTGTTATAATGCTGGGAGTATAGTGCTATATCACACTTCTATTTAAGAAGCGTTTTGCTTTACAGATTATCCACTATAGCATTTTACCAGTTTTTTAAAAACTGATTTTTGAATAGTGATAACATGGCACCAAGTACTCAGCTACATTTTATTGAATATATGCACTGAGCTGTAGTCGGTTCACCAGCTACATTGCTCATATCAAAACTGTGTTTTTTAAAAAGATGGAAGTTAAGTACTAAGACCATCTTCATATGTGGCAACTGGATTGATCTTCCATTCTTAAAAACCTGGATTACTGGATTACTCTTCCATTCTTAAAAACCTGGAGTTCCTGTAGGGAGAAAAAAGATGGAAGCAGCACTCTTGGGAAGATTACAAGTGAGGTAATGACATCCTGTGGATCTGTAAAATGTAAGTGAAAAAGGGTCATGCTATTCCCACTGTAAATAAATTGTAGAACATCCCAAGGCTAACCTCCTTAACCATAATTCAACATAGGTTAAATAAAATGCAGGTTGCAACGTTGAACCTAGCACATGTCAACAATTGTTTGCGAGTCTAAAGTTGTGCATAGCTAGCTATTTTGTCTTCCCATTGGAATTAATCAGAGTTCTCTTAAATAGATTATTGTTGCAGTGAAACATTTTCATTTTAAAAAAATAAATTTTGGGGGAAAATCACCCCAGATAGGTAGAAGCGCTATCCTGGATAATCCTGCATAACACAGTGGTCCATCCTCATTTCACTGGGGGTATGGGTGAAGGACCCCTGTGAATGTGGAAAAGCCACAAATTAAAAACTATTCTTTTTACCTAAGAGAACACCTCTCTGGGAATCTCCAGGTCCTCCAGTGCAACTCTGAGGTGAACATCTGCCAGAAGTTGATCATAGAATCATGCTGGAGGACCTATAAATTCCTAGAGAAGTGTTTATGAACTTCTTAGTTCTCCAGCATAACTCTATGGTCAATTTCTGGCAGAGTTTGTGCAGGAGGACCTAGAGATTCCTAGAGAGAACATATTAATCAAAACCGCAAATAATCAAATCCTCAAAAGTCAAAGGTGCAAATGTGGAGAGGCAACTGTTTCGTACAGGCATACCTCAGAGCCAATGTAGCATAGTGGTTTGGGTGTTGGGCTAGGACTCTGGAGACCAGGGTTTGAATTTCTACTTGACCATGGAAACCCAGTGGATTAGCTTAGGCAAGTCATATTCTTTCATCAGCGACAATGGTTGTCTTCTCACACACCCCCTACAAGTGTCCATGCAGAATTGTAAGTTGCTCTGAGATCAGAACAAGGCTGGGCATCTCGCTCTGACCTCAGAGTGACATGGAAGGCAACTCCCTGTTATGGTTGCATTTTCCTGCAACAGGTAAGGAGGGGGATTGAGGTGGAATTTGGGGGCAGAGTACTCCTGGAGCAGCCCAGAGTATTCTGGCAAATGTAGGCAATCCCCAAGAGTATGATGTTCTGTATTAACAGGCAGAACCTGAGTCTCCTCTTATCCAAACAGAGGTAAGGGAGCTGCCCATATTCTGGAGTTACTTTGTGACTTGCCACAAAACACCATCTTTGCCTTCCAGGTGAGGCATCCCTTCCAGCAGCCATTAAAAGCAAATTCAGGAGGTGGCTCAAGGAGTGGGAGCTGGAACTCTTTGCCTCTCTCCCACCCCCAATCTGGATGGGCACATAGTAAATTAAAAAGATTTCCACACTTTCAAGGTGTGTTTCGCTGATGGCAGGAAAGTTTGGAACCAGGTAAAAGCTGGGTGTTACAGTCTGGTGGAGAAGTTGTAGTTGTTCCAGGGAGACACTATTAAATGTGGCAATGTGCCCCTCCCTGCCCAAACCAGGCTTGACTCACTCTTCCTTAGATCTCTTTCCAGCCCTCCTTCCAGCCATCAGAGATGGTTCTGTGCTCTTTCTATTGTCTTTTATTGCTCCCCTACCCCAGGTAAAACAGGTGTTATGCTTGAGAGCTTTGACAGCATTAGCTCTGCAGGTAGCTGCCACAGCAAATTTAACTCATCCCATGCCTTTGCTACTTAGACATCAATGGTACAATTCAAATAACTTTTAGAATTACACTTGGCCTTCTGTACGCGTAGATTCTTTATACACAGATACATGGCTTGAAAATATTCGTGTGTGTGTGTGTGTGTGTGTGTGTGTGTGTGTGTATATATATATATATATCCCCAAAAGCAAACCACTTGGCCATTTCATATAAGGTACACCATTTTACTATGCCACTTTATTTAATGGGACTTAAGAATTCATAGATTTTGATATTCACAGGGAGTCCTGGAGCCAATCCTCAGTGAATAGCAAGGACCCACTGCACTGTATTAGGTGTTTGGTTGGCTCAGTAAAGGTTACACTGAAGTTTATTACAGTGGGATTAATTTTGGTATTAAAGCGAGATTAAAGAGCATTTAAAGCATCCCACAAATAAAGCGAAAATGGCAAGTAATTGCATAAATGACTATCACACTCAATTGCTCAAGTGATATCGGAAATGCATTGTTGCTGAAATCGTGAAAGTAAAAAGTAAATGTGCATTAATGCTTCTTTGTGACCACTTTAATGGGAGGTTATGTGTGAAGTCGTGTGAAATCGTTTTGCATAATTACACGATTCTTCCGGGATGTTCACAGCATAAACTCCCGATCTCCTTCAGGAGATAAACTCAACTGTGTTGTTAATTTTGGATGGTACAGTACTTTGCTATATGGCCAACATGGCTATCCCTGACTATGTTTCATTGGGTGTGTATCTGCCATATTGTGACAGTGTTATCTAGTGTCTCTGTTAATAAAATGTCATTTCTCCAACTTATATAGGCCGTGCTGCCAGCCCCGGCCCTCAGTCGGTGCTTGGCTCCGGATGGTCAGGAGCCAAGCATGAAGGGAGGAGGAGCGGAGCCTTTTCCCACCCACCCACCACTTGGGTTTGGGTTTTTTGTCACAACTTTGGGGCAGCAGCATAGGCCAGGATCTACACGGTGTGGTACCAGGGCTACAGAGCTCTGGTTTGGGAGTCAGTCGGGACCCGGGGGCGAATAGGGCAGGTGTATGGCCATTGCGGGTGCCATAACGCGAGAGCGCCTCTTGGTGACTAGGGGCTTAGTGAATATGTGAACGCATGGCAGAGATGCGGTCATACAGTGTTCCTTAGCCCCTAGGTCATCCCAATGCCTGGTGGGTGCCAGGTTGTGGTTAATCAGAAAAATGTGGGGTTGTTTGATTTCGCAGATCCTGACCTCATGCTTTGTGCCAACCCTACCAATGGTTTGCTTAATAAAGTTGTGGCCTTTCCTCCAGCATGGTCTCCTGTGGTTATTCGGCAGCAGCATCTGAGGCAAAATGTCATTTCTCCAATTTCTGAGTAGCCCCGTCTACTTGGACCGAGGGAGATAGTGTTGTGTTGGATCATTCACTCAGTATAAAAATGCCAACTCTCACAGAAAACATATTTAACGATAGCCATGTTGGCCATGGACAGCCAAAAAGACAAAGAAATGAGTCCTTGAACAGATAAAGCCAGAAATTTCCTTGGAAGCCAAAGTGAAACTGTCATACTTTGTCCACATCATGTGAAAGCACGACAAATTAGAAAAGACAATAATGCTAGGAAAGTTAGAAGGCAGCAGAAAGTGAGGAAGACCACACACCAGATGGATAGACTCAATAAGAGTGGTCAGGGGCATAGGTTTGCAAGAACTAAACAGATTAGTGAAGGACAGGGGGTAATGGAGTTGTCTTATCCACAGGGTTGCCATGAGCTGGGGCCAACTCAAAGGCAGTTAACAACAACAACAACATGTTGGCCAGCCATGCTGCAAAATACAACAAAAATAGACCTGTGACTCCAACATTGTCACCTTTCTTTTCTTGTATGATTTTAAACATCTTTACCTGATGAAGAAACCAGTTAAGCTTCGAAATTTTGTGAATTTTGGTTGGCCAGTTTAAGTACTACCCTCACAGAGGGCTGCTCATTCACATCCCTACATGAACCTTTGCATCCGTCTTCTTTCAGTCAGGAGGCACACCTGGATAAGTGACTCATAAAGAGGCATAAGGAGCAGGCTCCTCTACATGTAAGCCATTTCTTTTCTACTGAAAATAAGTCTTTGCTGAGTATAAGGAGGATAAAATGCGCCTCCAGTTTTAATTCAGAAAAAAAAATCCCTTCTATGCCTCATCTATCAGCAGTTTGGAGAACAAGGGCTCTGTAGCTAGCAGCAAAACAACGCTGTTGTATGTGCAAATCCTTTGTTCAGCTGCTATTTTTTCTCCCCAAGTAGAACAGAGACCAGATGCGAGGTGCAGAATTATTGGTTTGAATCTCCAGGCTTTGGGTCTTTTGCAATCATGCTGCCATTGTATTGCCAGATCGGATGTGGGTACATCCACTAACACAGAGTTTGTGTCATTTGGTAGGATAAGTTGAAAAAAGCTTAAAAATAGTTGCAGGTTCGGTCTCTACAGGTATTTTAGTATCAACTAATGCCCATGGTTGTTGACTCCCAAATAATGCTTGCTTGTTAAAAGAGAAGAAAGCTATTAAATTGCAACAATAAGGAGTATGAATGGAAATCTGTAAAAATAAGTATTTAGCCACAAATCTCCCTAGATGGTTAAATAGGTATTTAACCACACATCTCCCTAGTAATTTTTGAAGAAACCTTTTGCATGTGCATTACAGAAGATTGAGTGACTGTGTGTTTAATTTCCATGGGGCACAGGCTAGGCTTATTCAGCTATACCTTTTCATTGCATGAGTCCACAGTATGCAGCTATTAATCCTGATAGCTAAGTATACCCTCACCTCCATTTGCACAGGCCACATAGAGCTGTGCATGAGGCTCTGAGGTCAAATGACAAACATTGACCTTAACCTTGAAATATGATGAATCACTCAGAAAAGTTGCCCCCTTTTGTGAAAACAACAGTTGGCTAGGGAATTTAGGGATTTATAGTAAAAACAAACTGAACCCTAACTTTTCTGATGTTAGTAGCTGTTAGATGCAGAATGTGGAAAGTGATAGATCTTACTTTGATCCACAGTGTTTTCTGTTTTTTTTGTTTTGCTTTTAAAAACATGGTGGATAGCAGTATGGTGATCTCTCCTCAACTGGATAAGAACTTATGATCTCTTCTTTGGTCACTGGATCAGAACATAGAGAGGAGACTGTTGTTTTCATAAAATGCATTGCTGTCTGGATGGAAAGAATATTCAAAGAGCAGCGAGAAGGTAAAACTGGGGGGGCCGAAGACGGGGGGTGGAGCTTCCACCCTCTGGGGCGGGGCCGTGTGCCGGGGTGGAGCTTCCACCCTCCAGGAGTGGTGCCGCATGCTGGGGGCGGAGCTTCCACCCTCAGGGGGTGGGCCAGCGCCGGAGGCCTCCCCCTCTTTCCCAGCCCCTAACAGGGCCCCTTTCTCCGTCAGAGGCCGGGAAAGAGCTGGCGGGGGGCACCAGTGCTGGAGGCCTCCCCTCTTTCCCAGCCCCTGAGGGGCCCAGGGCCCATCAGAGGCCGGGAAAGAGCCGGCGGGGGGCGCCAGCACTGGAGGCCTCCCCTCTTTCCCGGCCCCTGAGGGGCCCAGGCCCCATCAGAGGCCAGGAAAGAGCCAGCCCTACACGCTCCTTCTCGGCTTCCACAGAGGCTGCCCTCCACGGAGGCCGAGAGGGAAGCTGGAGGCTGCGGGGAAGGTGGCACGGCCGCGCTCAGGAGGTGCCGCCTCCACCTTTGCCTCCTCTGCCCCAGACCTTGCTGCCCTCCTCTTCCTCCGCCTCCTCCGCACGGCCATGCGCAGTGGAGGAGGAGGAGGATGGCAGCGAGGCCCCCGCGGGTGCCCGGAGCGGCGCCCAAGCTGTGGCGGGGGCGGCAATGGGCGGCAGGACCGGGCAAGTAAGCTAATTAGCAAGTAAGCTAATTTGCCCCCAACAGAAGACTCTGGGTACTCATTTTAGCGACCTCGGAAGGGTGCAAGCCTGAGTCAAGCTTGGGCCCTTTTGCTGGTCTTGAACTCGCAACCTTGTGGTTTTGAGTGAATGGCTGCAGTACAGGCATTTAACCACTGCGCCACCAGGGCTCCTGCAGTTTTTGAGATGTTCTTGGAGCAGGGAGAAAATAGATTAAATTATTTGTTTTCCACTTTGAGAAAGAATAATAATCATAAGCACATTACTAATTAGGACCTACTTTATCTGAATGGCTGTCAGTTGTTGGGGCCGTGGGACTGGAACTGGAAGCTCATGAGTTTAGGTACCTGATCCCTGCTGCTTGTCCACAGAACCATGTAGGCCACAGAGAAGGGGAGGAAGCTGCAGGAGGCTCAAGGCAAGGCAACAGCATCACAGATCTGAAGGCTTCTCATTTAGAGAAGCCCATTGGATGTCACTCATTTCTGTCCTGTGGAGCAGGGGGCTTTCAGATGTTTTTAGATTGCAATGCCTACCAGCATTAGCAAACTAAGCTGAAGGTGAAGAATGATGGGAATTACAGTGCCACAAGTTCTGAAGGTCCACAAGTTGCCCACAGCATTTACAGTACTTGCTAGGTCTGGGCACTTCCTTTGTGCTGCTAGGCCGTTTGCTCCAAGTATTTTACCAATTACAGTCACCCCTCCGTATCCACTGATGCTTTATCCATGGATTCAGTCATCTGTGGCTTGAAAATATTCAATAAATAAATAAATAAATATTCCCAAAAGTAAAGCTTGATTTTGCCATTTTATACAAGGAACACCATTTTACTATGCCATTGTATTTAATGGGGCTTGAGCAGCCATGGAGTTTGGTATCCATGGGCGGTCCTGGAACCATACTCCAGCGGATACCAAGGGCCCACTGTTCTTGCACTAGGGTTGCCATAAGTCAGGACCTCCAAACCGGGACAAATGTAGGACAACATTTTCAAATGTAGGACACATTTTTTTAAAATGGAGGACATGCGAAAAAATTAGATGATTTTTAATTTTTTTTTTAATATAAATGCATGTTTCTTAGGCATGATCAAAATGGAGGAAATTTTGGCATTATTCCTAGACAGATGGAAGAAATATACTTCCCTTTCTGGCCAAACCACCCCCCTTCATTCCGTCATCATCACTATCATTTTTAAAACAAGGCAGACCTGTTAGCATTAAAAGCACAAAAAATACACAAAAAAGACACTTTGAGGGAAATAAACCTTTGGAAATGGGCACCCACCTCCTCCTCCTCCTCCTCCTCCTCTTACTATTTCCTCCTCCTCCTCCTCCTCCTCCTCCTCTTCCCCCTCCTCTTCCTCTTACTTCTTCCTCCTCTTCCTTATCCTCCTCCTCTTCCTCCTCCTCCTCCTCTGTCTCTTCTTCCTCCTCCTTGGTGCCATGCGCCAAGAAAGGGCACTTTCCCCTCCCTCTGGCTGGCCCAGAGGCTCACTCCTCCTCCTCCAAGGCTCCACCTCCCTCTTGAGGTTGGCCAATGGAGAGCTGGGGCTAGAAACAGCCTTGTCCCCGCTCTTCTGTCATTGGCCAGCGAGCCTCAAGGGGACGAATGCTTGCTGTTTTAGCCCTGCGCGTGTGCGAGCAAGGCAAGCGCGAGCTGGCGCCGGCCGCAGCCCAGGGAAGTGCTGCCGCACAGATGAGGAGGAGGAGGTGGTAGGCAGGCTGAGTGCTGCGCATGTGCGCGGAGCGAAAGAGGAGGAGGAAGAGGGTGTTCTGCGTGGTTGCGCAAAAATCAAGGAGGTGGGGGGAGGAGGAGGTGGGTGGCCGCTGCGGGAGCACGCAGAGGAGCGCCGCCCGGCCCACAGAAAAGACCGAATCCGGGCCCCAACCCCTGAATTGGCGGAACCGGACCAGGACCGGTCCGGTTCCGCCAAAGCCGGGCAGTCCCGCCTGCAGGCGAGTTATGGCAACCCTAACTTGCACCTGAGCTACTTTATAGTCTTTTAGGTGTACTGGAGTCTTCTCCATTCTCTCATGGCCACCAAATATGCTATTTCCTTGTCTGACCAAGAATAAGTACTAGACCCAGCAGTTGCAGGGTTTCTGGTTATACATCTGGAAAGTGAAGCCATCCAAAGCTTTTGAGATCTTAATGGGATTTTATTTTCTTCACCTGTTCCTTGACTGTTCCAAAAGATCTGTCTGGGCAGATGTAGAACATGCCCTCGGGTTTACTGTAATGCACTTTAACAACATTATTGCAAAATGCAGCTGTAAACATAATAACTCATTAAGTTCCCAAGCATGTGCAACACAGTGTTCATGGGAATGAGTAAAGCAATAGCAAGCTACACAGCTGGAGGTGATTACCTGGCTCAGTCTATTTCTGAAGAGCGTGTAAGGCTGCCAGACTGAAAAGGTGGGCTGCTAGGGCACATTCAGCCCTGCCAAACATGTGCATCAAGTGTGTTTGAGAACCCATTAAAAATTCTGTGCAGGCATGTCTTTAGCTGGAAACAGCAATCCTGGTTAGGGTTTCTGTGGGATTTGTTCAAGACCAATCCTGAATGTTTCCTGAGTTTATCATACAGCAATCCTGGTTTGTGATTCTGTGTTTTATTAAACAGCATCAACCTTTCATCCTGGGCATTCCTGCTGAAGAGGAGGGTTTTGTATGTGCCCAGTGCTGCATCCAGGGAATTCAAATTCTAAACACCAAGTAAATTGGTAATACATATGCAATATGCACACATTTTGCATAATATAATTTTCATCGTTTTTTATTGTTTCATATAATTTATACCACTCAAAGATCTGTGGAGGAAACTGAAGACTCGCCTCTTGGAAATATTATTTAGTTCATGTTGGCACCAGGATTTTTTTTTTTAAATAAAGAACATGTATAGTTGCTTCTTCAATGTTACCATCACAATAACCCCATCAACTAGATTAGATTGAGAGAGTGGACCAAAACAATACAGTAAACGTCATGGGAATCTGAACTCAAGTTCCCCCAGACTATGACTGTATATCTACCCTACACAGTTATTGCAGCATATTACATGGGCTGTGTTGGCTCCATCCTATGGAATTGTGAGATCTGCAGTTTCTTGGTAAATTTGGCATTTTCCACTAGTGTCTTCCCAGATTACAGCACTCAAACTCCTTCATAGAGAATTTCAAGAAGATCTTCAATGGGTTTGCCAGGGTGAAAACAGGAGAGGATTCCTGTGGCTGTGTAGATGGTTGTGTAAATGAGGGAATCTCAGCATGTGTTGTTTGTTACATTGTGGTACGACAAGCAACACCTGCTGAAATTCCTTTTTCTATACCAGTGGTTCCCAACCTGTGGGTCGGGGCCTTTTTGGGGGGTCGAATGACTCTTTCATGAGGGTTGCCTAAGACCACTGGAAAACACCTATTTTAATTACAGTTATGAAGTAGCAATGAAAATAATTTCATGGGTTTGGGTCACCACAACATGAGGAACTGAATTAAGGGGTTGTGGCATTAGGAAGGTTGGGAACCACTGTTCTATACAATCATTAAAGTTGCAAGTTTTCATTCAGACTCTGTAGGCTGCACCCATGGCAATTAAAATGATATTGAAGTACAATAACTATGTAGAAATACTGTTAGGTTTGATATACTAACTACCCTAGATTTTGAAAATTTTAATCTTTGGACTATATCTTCCCAAAACCCCTAGCTAACTTGACCATTCTCTGTGCAGGCTGAAGGATTCTGAGAATTGTGATACAAAAAAGTAACCTCCACAGTGTCTTCATTCAACCACCTCTCTGGCATATGATATTTTAGGAAGCACTTTCAAAATGTTTTGCATATGGCAGATATCAATACATCCAAAAGCTTTACAAACTAAAATTCCTTGGAAGCTGAGATCTCTGGCTATATTCCCATTTCTTCCTGTGTTCCTGTAGAATCACAGTATATATTTAGGCCTAACTTTGGGCAGCCTATCTGATTGTGTGTAGAGTTGCAACCAAAATAATTGCAATTATTGATCTTCTACAAGACTCCATATTACTCCTGCCTGCTTTTCTTGATGCAAAGCAAGTCCTTTGGTATCAGAAATAAATTTCTCACATGAACAATTTGCCAAGAGTAAGCTTGCATCTACTAAATTACTTGCAACTTTGGTACACTGGTATCAAAGTGTACCAATAGGCTTCAATACTCAGTGGCTCACCTACACACCCACACACGCATATACATACATACATATATACATACATATATGAGATATTCTGTTCGGCTCTGTATTCTCACTGCCCCGTCTCAGTCCCTCAAACTTCATTAATCTAATCTTTTCCTCACTGTCCTTTGCTTTCTTTTCATTAACCCCCTCCAGCTTTGTGTTCTCTGTAAATCCTCTCCTCCAAATCCTTTTTTAATATTCATTTTCTCCTTCTAAATCTCATTCATTCCGATTCACCTTGCTGTCAAATGTATGTTAATTCTCTTCCTACACCATAATTTTTTAAAATAAGTTTTTAGTTATTTTCATGGGGGCAGTTACCAGGAAGCCAGGGTGGTGTAGTGGTTTGAGCATTGGACTGCAGTTCTGGAGACCAGGGTTCAAATCCCTGCTCAGCCATGGAAACCCACTAGGTGACCTTGGGCAAGTCATAAAACCATAGAATCATAGAGTTGGAAGAGACCACAAGGGCCATCCAGTCCAACCCCCTGCCATGCATAAGTCAGAAAACAGACGACAACAACCAGTTTTCCTGCTTAAGTACTAACCTTTTCCTTTTTATCCCACATAAGTAATAAAATATCCACGAGGAAAGAGACTGCTGCTGTCCAGACACTTAATCATATGAAGATTTGGGATTCTCTAAATTTATTCTGTCATTTCATTATTGATGTCAACTAACTGTTGTGGTGCATCTTCAAGTAATTTCTGACTTACGGGAATCCTAAAGTGAATCTATCAAATTTCTTCACAATATTTCCTCAGACTGGTTCTCCTTTGCCTTCCTCCAAGGCTGAGAGGTTCCCTTATGACATTGCAAACAACCTTGTAAAATGTGGGCTAAACAATGCAACTGTTAGGTGGATTTGCAGTTAGTTGACCAGCTGAACCCAAAGGGTGCTCAACAATGGCTCCTTTTCATCCTGGAGGGAAGTGACCAGTGGAGTCCCACAGGGCACTGTCCTGGGCCCAATGTTATTCAACATCTTTGTCAATGACTTGGATGACAGAATTGGGGGCATACTTATCAAATTTGCAGGTGACACCAAATTAGAAGGAGTAGCTAATACCCCTGAGGACAGGAACAAAATTCAAAATGACGTGAATAGACTAGAAAGCTGGGCCAAAGCTAAGAAAATCAAGTGCAACATGGAGAAATGTAAGGTACTGCACTTAGGGCGGAAAAATGAAATGCACAGATATAGGACGGGGAACACATGGCTGAATGAAACTATCTGTGAAAGGGATCTAGGAGTCCAAGTAGACCACAATTTGAACATGAGTCAACAATGTGATGCATCAGCAAAAAAAGCCAATGTGATTTTAGGCTGCATCAATAGAAGTATAGTGTCTAGATCAAGGGAAGTAATAGTGCCACTCTGTTCTGCTTTTTTCCCCATCTGGAATATTGTGTCCAGTTCTGGGCACCACAATTCAAAAAGGATGTTGAGAAACTGGAGAATGTCCGAAGGAGGGCAACTAAAATGGTGAAGGTTCTGGAAACCGTGCCCAATGAGGAACGACTAAGGAAGCTGGAGATGTTTACCCTGGAGAAGAGAAGGTTAAGGGGTGATATAATAGCCCTGTTTAAATATTTGAAGGGATGTCATATTTAGGAGGAAGCAAGCTTGTTTTCTGCTGCTCCAGAGAACAAGACTCAAAACAATGAATACAAACTGCAGGAACAGAGATTCCACTTCAACATTAGGAGGAACTTCCTGACAGTAAGGGCTGTTTGACAGTGGAACACACTCCCTCGGAGTGTAGTGGAGACTCCTTCCTTAGAGGTCTTTAAACAGAGGCTGGATGACCATTTGTCGGGGATGCTTTGATTGAGAGTTCCTGCATGGCAGGGAGTTGGACTGGATGGCCCTTGTCCTATCATAGGGTTTTCTTGGCAAGATTTGCTCAGAGGAGGTTTGCCATTGCCTTCCTCTGTGGCTGAGAGAGTATGACTTGTCCAAGGTCACCAGTGGTTTCATGGTCAAGTGGAGAATCAAACCCTGCTCATCCAGAGTCACTACGCCATGCTGGCTCTCAAACAGGGAAAGTTAGAACAGAAATTATAATACTGTTTTGAGCAGTATTGGCTCTGCACTGGTCTGCCTGCTGATAGTCCAGGTTTCAAGGAATACATGTTTTAAACATCTATTAAATTTAAATGGTCTTTGCTTGCCCTTCAGCCAGTGCCCCCACAATTGGCTTTATGGGGCTTTTCTCCAACCAACTTCACAACTGTGAGAGGAAAGTTCCTTTTCCACTCACTTGCAGAGCTGCTTTGCCACAGCTGTCAGAGTTTGCAAGCCTCAGCATTTGCTTTGGAAGGCATCTTGTGATCTATTAACAACAGCTATGTAAACAGCCACTCTCCATGTATATGAGTAAGAACCTAAGAACTACTTTATTGGATCAGGCCACAGATATATTAAACTCGTCATTGCTCACTTCTTGTTGTTGCTGTGTGCCTTCGAGTCATTTCTGACTTATGGCAACCATATCATGGAGTTTTCTTGGCAAGATAAGTTCAGAGGAGGTTTGCTACTGACTTTATCTGAGACTGAAAGAGTGTGATTTGCCCAAGTTCACACAGTGGGTTTCATGGCCAAGCAGCGAATTGAATCCTGGTCTCCAGAATTGTAGTCCAATACTCAAATCACTATGTCATACTGTCCTGTGATAAACTGAGAATATGCTAAACATATTGTTGCAAGCTGCATTCGTGCTATTTTATGGTCAGCCCATTGCCTCACTGTTGGTGATGACCGTCTCTTTCTTTTTATATTCAGTATGTTGCAGGCCGAACTAAACCATCTCTTGAGTGTGGTGGTTCCATTTTTAAGCTATCATGGGCGGGTTACAGACGGGCAAAAAGGGATGTACTCATGACGTCATGAAGGTAGAGCCTTCAGACGGGCTTTACCTGAATGCCGTCATGAACACGCCCCCCGCACGCCTCAAGCGGGAAGAAGCGGCATTAAAAAGGTGCTGCTTTTTTCCGCTTCTTTTTGATTTGCGGCGTACCTGCGCATGTCCATCTGTAAGCTGCTGCACCGATACGTCAGAATTGCTACGCCGCAAATATAAGTTGCCGGTTTAAAAGCTCCGTGTCAGCTGCGTCGCATAATGGGTCGGGTTCCCGGGACATGCGTGGTTTGCAGTCAAGCTTTAATTGCAACGTCCGCTGCCATGGAGCTGTGGAAGCTGAGGCACAGCTGCGGCGCATTTTAAGCCTCGTAACCCTAACCCTAGAGCCACTTGTGCGCATGCGTTGGTAGAACCGCGGGAAGTTGTAAGTTTTGCCGGCGGATGTTTTGGTTGTAGAAAGTGATAAGGGAAAGTTTGGAATTTAAAGTGACCCCCTACACACATTCCTGCGCCATTTTCACCTGGGAAAGGGCACAGTTCGGCTGCTCCTGGCACAGCTGTGTGGCGGCTCCCCTTTGCCACCAGGCAGGATGGCACAGCCATCCACCAGCACCCCGAAAAAAGGCAGGGGAACGTCTTGGTCTCATACTGAGACGGCTGACCTGATAGCTATATGGTCCCAGCCAAACATTTTGCAGAAACTGGAGCAGTCCTACCTGAATGCTGACACATATCGAGAAGTGGAAGAAGCCATGAGAGTCAAGGGCCACAACAGAACTTTGGAGGAGTGTCGCCGAAAATGCAAGTCGCTGAAATCTCAATACAAACAATACAGAGACGCCCTGGCCAGAGGTACTACAAAGGGCGCCCCCCCCGCCCTTTTACAAGGAGCTGCATGCTTTCATTAAAAGTGATGGAAGCATCAGACCCCACAGACTAGCCACCAGTGGGGAGCGCGTGAGGGTCCCGGTGGGCCAGCCAGCCAGAGCCGAGCCTGTGGTGGTGGAGGAGGAGGAGGAGGAGACCCCGGAGCTTGAATGTGCCCAAGACCTTTTGATGCCCCGTCAGGGTAAGATGTGCCAGGGCCCCTGGGGGGAAGGGAGGGGGAAATGGGACAAGGGGAAGATGTGGCCCCAGGGTGGGCACAGGCCAGAGATGACCCTTGTCCCTTGTCATATAGATGAGGAGCAGGAGGAGGAGGAGGAGGAGGGGGAGGAACACCCCGACTCAGGTGATTCCTCCAGCAGCCAGAGACCTCTGGACCCCCGCGCCCTGCTCAGACGAATGTCTGCTGAGGCCGGGAGCTCCAGAAGGAGACCACCATCTCGTGCTGGATCCTCTTCCACGACCAGCAGCTACCGTGACCGCTCACCTGTCTCCCGGGCCAGTGCACCCGCCAGCGATGGCAGTGAGACCAAAGAGAGTATGCAAGGTAAACCCTATATTTATGTTTATAACTGCATGGCTCAACTGCGCAATTGTGGCATGTCTCTTCCACTGCTTACTGTGCTGGTATGTTTGCAAGGGTTGCTGTGCAAGTAGGATTGTGAGTGTCCCTGGCATGGCCATGTACTGCATGTGTCCCACATTCCTAAGGCACCCCTCCCTTGCATGTAAATCTCTCCTTTCCCAACGCCCTTAGTTTGAAGCTCTACCCTTTGCCACAGCTTTGAGTGAGAGTTCCTGCATGGCAGAATGGGGTTGGACTAGATGGCCCTCAGGGTCTCTGCTAACTGTAGACTTCTATGACTCTCTGCTTGTATGTCCCATAGTAGGAGGACGAACTGAAGCAGAACAAGAAGGAGGAGAAGGAGAACCTCCTCCAGCTAATCCCATAGTTGCCATGTCAGCAGAGGAGCGCCTTGCCACCAAGAAGAAAAGGGTGCGTCCGTCAGCAGCTACTAGAACTGTGGCAGCTGTGGATCTGCTCAAGGTTTCCTCAGAAGAGAACATCACAGCACTGATGCAGCAGGGGCAGCGAGCCTGTGAGGACAGGGAGAGGGGCAGACAGTCTCGCAGGGAGCTCATGGAAAGGGCACTGGGATTTCAAGAGAGGGCACTGGGATTTCAAGAGAGAACACTGGAAGTTCAACTGAGGGGCGTTCAGAACCAGGAGACAGCAATAGAGAGGTCAGACCAACATCATGAGACCACAGTCCAGGAGCAGAGGCAACGCAACACCACCTTGGAAGCGCAGACTGTTCTGATGGGGCAAATGCTGGAGGTCATGAGGGGAGGGCAGGGTGGCCCGAGACGCAGAAGGGTACGTAGGGAGCAGGGTGGAAGAGGCAG
This sequence comes from Sceloporus undulatus, assembly GCF_019175285.1. NCBI lineage: Eukaryota > Metazoa > Chordata > Lepidosauria > Squamata > Phrynosomatidae > Sceloporus > Sceloporus undulatus. The sequence continues at coordinate 222,020,753 of NC_056523.1, forward strand.
GGCTGCTGTCCCCAGGGTCGTGGAGGAAGGGGTTGAGCAGCAGGAGCCCCCAGCAAGAGGTGGAAGAGCCAGGGCTGTCCCCAGGGTCGTGGAGGAAGAAGTAGGGCCACAGGAGCCCCCAGCAAGAGCAATCCCTCCAGCTGAGGAGCAGGCAGTTGCCATGGAGGTGGAACCGGCTCAGCAGCCTCTGGCTGGCCCATCCTCCAGCCTCTTCAGTCAGTCAGTGGCAGTCCCACCGCCCACACCCCGCCCCCAAAGGCAAAGAGCAACTAGAGGGGGCCTGGGCCTGGGATCAAGGGGCAGGGAGCACTGAGAAGGCACTAGGTCCCATGATGTCCCATAAAGACATCATTTCGCCTCCCAGGGCATGTGTTCCCTTCCAGCCCTATCTACTCTATTCTACCCTTCCTGTTCTCTCCTCCCACCATGCCTGGCTCACTGGTCCCCAAACCAGCAATGTCCAAACTCTGTCCTTCCAGGGGTTTGGACTTCATCTCCCAGAATCCCCAGCCACCTTGCCCTGTGGTCTGGGATTCTGGGACATGAAGTCCAAACGCCTGGAAGGACAGAGTTTGGACATTGCTACCTCACACCACTCCTGCCTAGCTTTAGACTGCACAGTTGCGCCTCATTCACACTCACAGCCACACTGCCGCAGTTGTGCATAATGAACCACACAAATTTTTTTTAAAAAATAAACTTTTTTATTTACAATAACAACAATAAAACTTTTTTTCTATATACAATATGTACAAAAGGAAGGGGGAGGGTGAAGGGTGGTGGTGAACGGGGGATGGCAGAGGGGGCAGGGGAGGGAAGCTGCTTCAGGGAGGGGGAGGAGGCGGTGGGGCGGGAAGCCGGCGGAGGAGTTCCTGGAGAGTCTGTTCCATGGAGGAGACTCTCTCTGCCAGCTTCTCCACCTTGTCCTCCAGGGCAGCGAACCTCCTCTCCGTCCGGTTCTTTGTGGGGGGAAAAGAAAGAGGATGGTTAGGATCAGCCTGTGGAGCCCATCACCCACTCCCACAGGCAGGGTTTCTGGGGACCCCCACTCCCTTCCCTGGGTTCACCTCTACACTTACCTTGCTGCCGGGCTTGGAGCAGGCGATCCATGGCCCTGTCATCCAGGGCCAAGTCCCCTGGCTGGCCAGGCAGGCGGTGGCTTGGCCCAGGCTCCTCTTCCTGCGCGGCGGCGGCAGCAGCAAGGACATGAAGCCCTGCCAAAGGGGAAAGAAAGGCCCAAGTTACCATGCTGGCATGGCAGATGAGGGCACAAGTGTCGTGAGGGCTGCAGGCAGGCAACCCCCACCCCTCACCCTGGGGACCTACCTTCCACCAGAGGAGCCTGCTCTGGCTGTGGAGGGGCCACAGCAGCTGGTCCTGGCTGTGGCCCACCCTCGGGGACATCCTCGTCCCCCGAGGATGGTGGAGAGGGCGACCTGGCAGGGTGCCCTCCCACCCTCCGCCTCCGCCTCGGCCGCACGCCTGCAGAAGGGAAGAGGAGGGATGGCATTGGCACCATGCAGGAAGGAGAGGAGGGCAAGGGAACGGTCAAGGAGGGTAGGACAGGGCATGGCAAGAGCTCTGGCTTACCTGGAGGACGGCGATCTTCTGGTCTGGGCCGATCTCCCCTGATCCACAGGTCCTTCAGCCGCGAGAAGAATGGTGGCTGCCTGTCAACCGGGGGCGCCTCTCCGAAATCCTCAAGGGTTTCGAAGAACGCTGCCTTCAGAGTTTTAAATTTAACTCTACATTGGTGCAGCGTTCTTTGAAACCCTTGGTTTCGGAGGGCACGAAATGCCTCGAGAAAATGCCCCCGGTTGGGCTTGTTGGTGCTAGCCATCACCCTTCTCGCAGCTGCCTGTGGCATCAGGGAGTCCAGGAGGATCCCAACCTCCTCATCGGTCCAATAAGCGATTCGGACCGGGACCCTCCTGCGTGGCTCTGCCATGTCGATCGCCGTCCTGGGGTCTTGCACAGTTGCGCACGGGTATATATGGGCACCTGCGGCTCTGGGCCGTTAGGCCACGGTGGTCCTAGGCCAATGAAAGTTTTCAGAGGAGCAGTTTGAATCTCTCCCCCCAATAGATGCCCTCTGGGTGCCCTATTGATACATTCAAATGGGCCATTAGGAAAGCTTGAATTTGAGGGGGATTGATACATTGTCAAAGGGGCAATTGGCAGTTGGAGCTGATGTATCTTTTTGCCCCAGGAAAACAGACGCCAGGAGACCTTTTGTGTGTGTGTGTTTGTGTGTGTCCCCCTCAGGCACGTGGCAAAACATGCCCACAGCACAGATCAGGAATGATAGGCAGACACAAACTGTGGATAATGGGATACATTTATTCATGTGCTTATGCTATTACAGTACAATGCACTCTGACATCACAGATGATGGCACAGGAGCCATCCTTCAGATTCTCCTTGTCAGAAAAAAATCTGCCAGGGCATTCCTCACAGCCTCCCCTGCTGCCTTCTTGGCATCCTCTTCATCCCTCCTGATTGGTGCCGGGGCGGGCAGCACAAAACGGCGCCTATATCGCATGCCCTCATCCAGGACCCTGCCCTTGGTCTCACAGATGTTGTGCAGAATGACACATGATACCAGGATGGGCACCACGTTCTCCTCTGCCACCAGGAGTGGGGCAGTGAGACAGCGCCACCTCGCCTTCAATCTGCCAAACGACCTCTCCACGGCGCCCCTCACGCGATTCAACTTCTTGTTGAAGAGCTTCTGTCTGGGAGTGTGGGGGGTCTTAAAGGGTGTCATGAGCCATTTCCGAATGGGGTAGGCAGAGTCAGCCAGTATCAGGGGCCCGATCTGCTGGCCTCTGATGTTGATGCTGGGGTTCCCTGGCACATAGATGCCAGCTTCCATGGCCTCGTAGATGAGAGAATTCCGTGCCACCCTGGCATCGTGCGCTGACCCATGCCACCCGAGCTCCACGTCCACGAATCTTCCTGTGTGGTCACATGTCCCTTGCAGGATGACAGAATAGGAGCCCCTTCTGTTGACATAGGCATTCCTCAGCCCCAAGGGTGGTATGATCAGGCAGTGACAGCCGTCCATGAGGCCAACCACTTGTGGAAAGCCGCGGCGACCAAAAGCATCCATAATCTGTGGGGGAAAGGAAGGGAGAGAAACAGAGGAATTGAGATGACAACTCTATTACACGTGCGCAACTGCACCATAGCAAGAGCAGCAAATGTACAGTGAGGGGGTGACACTTGACACAGAATACCACAGGGCTGCCAAAGATTAAAGGGAAGGTGGTGTGGCTGTCCTTACCTCACGTGGGTTCCCCAGGTACACGGTCCTTGACAGCAGCAGCTTCTCCATGGCCAGGGCAAACTCCACCACGATCTCCCCCACGGTGGCAACGCCAGTCCCAAACAGCGCCGCTGTCACAATATAGCTGGATTTGTGTGCCAGTGCAAAGACACCAATGGCCACTCTCTTCTCCACCGGGATGGCTTTCCTCATCACTGTGTCTGCCTTCTCCAGTTCTGGGCGCAGGATGCCCACTAGCCTGTGGAAGAGGGCACGGGACATTCGGAAGAAATGCCTCCATTGCTCGTCAGACCATATGGTTGAGACAAAGTTGTCCCACAAGTCTTGCGATGCAGGGACCTGCCAGCATCGGCGGAGATGTGCCACTCTGGCCAGGGCCATGGCACCGCCAACAGTAGTCATATGAAGCGCTATGGCAGCCGCTGCCGTTCGCTGTTCTGTGCCATCATCATCATCACTGCTGCTGTCATCCAAGTCTACAGCTGTCATGGTGATGGATGATGGGACCTCCATTGCAGCGGCAATGGAGGCGGAGGGGGCAGAGGAGGCGGGGAAGACAGCGGTGGCAGCGGTGACAGCTGTGGCTGTGGATTGCAGCTTCATTAAGACCACAGGGAACAAAGGAGAGGAGGCATCCATGATGCCAGTGGTGGTACTCGCAATGCGCAAGCGGGCAAGGATGCCAAGACCAGCTGATCACCAGCTGGCAGGAGGCCACCTTTGTTCTTGGGCAGGGCGGGGAAAAAAGTTTAAGGGACCTGGGCCCTTTAACGGTGCACATGCGCACTTCGCAGCCGGCAAAAGGGAACTGGCCGGCTGCTGGCTGACTGCCGCAGCTGCGCACTTCTCATGCGGCAAAAGAAAAAAAAAGCCGCGGTTTGGGCCGCCCGTGCGGAAGCTGCCTCTTTTTTTGCAGCGTCCTCCGAGGCGGCGGTATGGAAGCTCCGGGTCCGAAACGGACCCAGGTGAGGCGTCTTCATTGCCCCCCGTGTGGAAGCTCCAACACCTGAAGCACGCCCCTGGGGCGGGCCGTCTGGAGGCTCCGCATTCAGCTGAATACACCTCCAAGACGTCCTCCCCTGCCCGTCTGTATCCCGCCATGGTTTTCCATGACTGATAGGTCTATGCTCTGTGAATGTGATCCTTTTTAAAGGTTTTTAAAAATTAAGCGAGCAGCTGCCTAATGCAATGTTACATGAATGTTTTATGAAGCCAAATTCTGTCACTGAATTTTGGGTTGTGTAAAGTAATGCATCTAAATGGCAGATTTTTCTACCACAAGATGTGATGCTTGTTGGTTCAGACCAATCTGAAAGAAACAGGTTCATGGAAAATAGGAGTGCAGTGTTCATGCAACACTGACTGTTAACATTTGGGATCAGCAGATGCCTTGAACAAGATCCGGATAAGCTAATACAATGTGGCTTTTCCTATCCAGTCATCTGCTGTTTGAGACAAAGAGCTTGTCAAGATAGATACAGGGTCTGATCCTGCAGTAGCGTTATTATCCATACTGTATCCATAGTCGGTTGTTCAAGAAGCCTTGTTTTAGCATATTCTTCCCTAACCATTTGTGTTCTATTGCAGTTTTCAATGGCCAAACTCATTGGGGGTGATGGGAATTGTAGTCTAACACATTTGGAGGACATCCAGTTGGGAAAGGGTTCTTTGATCGGAATCTGGTTTGCTTTCCGAACCTCTTTTGAAAATAAGTGTTGAAATTCATACCAGTCTTAAGTCTCAAAGTTTAAATGGAAATCCCACATGGCAGTGCATTTAATAGCACAGTCCGTACGTTCTTTGAATACACGTGTCTTTGACATCAGGGGTGTTTTGCAATGTGAAACAAGAAATGGTTTCTTCAAACCTCACAGCAGCATTTATTTTGATCTTTCTGGCTTCGAGGAAGATATCACATTGCAATGAATTTTGTATTTCCTTTCCTTTCAAGAAAATGAGTGCAGTGACTGATAGGGTGTATCAGCTTTAAAACTAAAAATGTGGCCTACATTTTCATTTTGATGTCTTATTATTCAGCAGCGTTATATTATAAATGGAATGACAGACAGGTAGACATGCCTACCTATTGGTGAATGGCAGAATTAGATCCAAGCCTTCCCCCTCCATTAACTTGCCAGATGTGTTATTTGCATAATTGGAGATAACCTATGAAAAATTATAATCAATGTGCGGTGTGCCTTTGTGTTAGCATGTGAACCCACTTTCCTTAGAAATGAGAGAAAGATTAAGATGGAGCAACAAACCCCCTCCCCTTCATTTGTGTGTCCTTTGGTTGCATTAGTTTTATAGCATCTGATTCCTGAATGCTGTTGAATGATAAACCTAACCAGTGTTTGTTCAGCAGAGGGCTATCTAGTGCCAAAAAAGATGTCCCCAGGCACGGCTGGGATTGTTTCCTTCCGTTCTCCATTGGATGGGTTTTCACTTGCTTGCCAGCTCATAAATTGCCCTTATAACATTACAGTATTTATTTTAACTTTCACATAGGCCTCGTGGAGAAATGTCACAGAGAAATTCTGTTATTGCCTAAAACCTACAGAGTTCCTTCCCACAATGATAAAAATAGGGATTCCTTCCTTGATGTGCAAGAACTTTGTGGAAAAGCTTGTGTAACCCTCCCCAATTGAATTTCTCCCAGGATTTAAAGTAATCATTCTCTAGTTTTTCTTATTTGTTTTTTCAGAGGGGCAATGATACACTTGCAATCACAGTTCTTCTGTTTTTGATTTCTGGACTTTTATTTAAATTGCTGCACATGGGCAGCATGCTTTTAAATATATACGTCAAGCATCTGCCCATTGATTAGATCAGAACAAAATGGAATTGTGTGAGCACAAGACCATCATACACCAGTGTTCCTTTTTGCACTGTGATTTCATCAATGTGCATATGAGCACCATGTTTCAATGGATGTAGCTTCCTGAAATACAAAGATTCTCTGTATTTGGGTATTTTTCCCCAGTGCTTTCTCAGAGTTCTGGTACACAAAAGGGCCGGTTGAACAAACATTTTTATTAAATATTTTAATAGAAACTTCTTCATAATAAAGAAAGGAAATAACTTAAACAAAACTGGATGCAGGTTTGCTCTTCCATGCGAATTAGTGAATGCTTCGTTCTTAAAAGTCTAGGTCTGAATCCCTATGTCAGTGATGGTGAACCTCTGGCACACATGCCAGAGGTGGCTCTCAGAGCCCTCTCTGTGGGCACATGTGCCATCGTCCCAGCACAGATTTTGCCAGAGTTTGTTACTAGAAAGCCAGAGGGACATGGCACTTTGCAATAAATAAGTGGATTTTGGGTTGCAGTTTGGGCACTCGGCCTCGAAAAGGTTCACCATCACTGCACTATGTGTTCAACCTGGTGCTGAATTAGGGCTGCACCTCTTTTTTTCTCCCTTGTGGACTTTGTATCTCCAAGAGCTTCTCATCAGACAAGTACAACACAGCCCTTCCCAGGCTGGAAATAACTGTGCCCATTGAGTCAAAAGTGTGATGCAGCAGTTAATAACGCCAACATGATCCTAGGCTGCATCAATAGGAGTGTAGTGTCTGGATCGAGGGAAGTAGTAGTGCCACTCTATTCTGCTTTGGTCAGGCCAAACCTGGAATACTGTGTCCAGTTCTGGGCACCACAATTCAAAAAAGGGTGTTGAGAAGCTGGAGCGTGTCCAGAGGTGAAGGCTTTGGAAATCATGAAGCCCTATGAGGAAAGACTTGGGGTCCTGTGATTTGTAGTCTGGTGAGGCACTTGAACTCTGGCAGATAATTCTAAACACATCACAGAACACAGAGTGGTGTTTTATGAGAGGTTTGAGAGATATGCCAAGAGTTCTGTGATACTGCCTATATAGGATGACTGAACATGGATAATGAAGAAGCTGCTGCTGTGAGTTGCAGCATCTGTGTTATGTTTCTGTTCTTGTCTGAGGTTGTGAGGAGCAGCAAAAACGTGACACACAGGTAGCAGAACTGTTAAGAACCATGCTGTGAGTTTGGAACGATAGAATCCATTCCAAGCTTTCCCCTTGATCGGCAATTATGAATCACAGGAACGGGGACAACAGTCTCAGTCCCTAGAGAGCACCAAGGTGGTCTTAGAGGATTCTGTGTGTGGCAGCACTCCTGTTAGTTCCCAGGGGAAGGAGAGACATGTAGTAGTGGAAGGTGATTCCCTGCTGAGAGGAATAGAGCCAGTGATGTGTAGGCTTGACAGAATGTCTCAAGAGGTGTTCTGTCCCCAGGGCAAAGATCCATGATGTAACAGAGAGGCTGACAAAACTCATCAAGCTCACCAACTGTTACCCTTCTTTCTGATCCACACAGGAACAAATGATACTACAAGAAGCAACCTTCCAACATATTAGAAAAGACAATGAAGCTCTGGGTGGGATGCTGAAGGGGCAGGGTTTATTACTTCATTACACCTTCCAGTTGAAGGACATTCCCCAGACTGAGAAAGAAGACTACAAGTGTACAAATTAGGTTCGTGAATGTTGCTGTTGGGAAAGATTTGACTTCTTGGAGTATGGTCTGTCCTGCCACAAAGAAGTATTTCTGGAAAGAAATAGGTTGTATCAGACAGTAATCCGTAAGAACGTATTTGCTAGAGGCCTCACAAATCTGAGCAAGAGGGGCTTAAACTGAGCTGTATCTCAGGGAACAATAATCTAGAGAGCGGGGGATACCAAATATAGCTTCAGTGGTACAGGGGGAATTGAGTGATAGCGCACAAACCCACTAATGGACAGAAAAACAACAACAAAGAAGCAGCTGGAGAGAATGACCCATGGTATTAAATGTCAGTGCAGATTAGTACAAGAAATAAGCAAGATGAACTTGAACTCTTAACAAATATCACTGAGACCTGATGGGATAGGTCTCATGATCGGAATGAAGTAACAGAAGGGTAAAATCTATTCCAAACAAACAGACCAAATTGGAAAAAAGAAGACTAGCATTATATGTCAAAATAAAACCAAAACCACAAAAGTGAAATACCGTTACTGACCAACTAAAATGCACAAAACATATCATGCATGTTTTCAAAGCTCCACTAGCTTCTTCATCATGCAAAAATGTTTTAAAAAACCATATATGAGAAGAAAAGTAAAGTGATGGTGTCTACATTTTGTATCAAATGGATATATCAGATTTATATATCAGACGGATATATAAAGAACCCGCAAAGGGAGAAGACAAATTTAAAAGCAACACATGGAAGAAGTGGGGGAAATGATAAAAAAGGAATAGAAATGAATAGCCATTGGTTGTAAGGAAAAAGTCAGAAGGCTAAAGTGAAGAACAAGCTCAGACTTGCTAGGGAGGTTAAACATAATTATATATATATATATCTCTCTCAAGAAGAAGAATGAAATCCTAATTGGGGGAGGGGGTCAAAGAAAAGGCAGAACGCTTGAAATCTATGTTGCTTCTGCCTTCTCCCAAAAGGAAAATAGTGTTTAACCTGGTACAGTTGGCCCTCCTTTTCCACAGATTCTTTATCCACAGATTCAACCATCTGTGGCTTGGAAAAATTAAAAATATACATCATATTAAATTCCAAAAAGCAAACCTTGGTTTTGCCATTTTATATAAGGGACCCCAGCATAAAGAGGAAGTACAGGAATACCTAGCTATTTTAAATGAAGTCAGCTCTCCAAGGCCAGATGAACTACAGACAAAAATGTTAAAGGAATTTGCAGCCATAGGTGCAAAACACACTGCAGAAATAATCCAGTTTGAGAACACTTTAACTGCCCTGTCTCAATGCTAGGGAATTCTGGGAACTGTAGTTGTGTGAGACATTTAGCCTCCTCTGTCCTGTCAGAACTCTGGTGCCACAATAAACTACACTTCCCAGTTAAAGTGGTTTCAAACTGGATTATTTCTGCACAGTGGCATCACTGGGGGGTGCGGACTGCACCAGGTGACATCTTAAAGGGGTGACACCACTGATCCTCAGACACTTAGCTTTTGGCAGAATTGGGCTATGGCATTCGCCTGCTTCCCTTTAAAATGCTTCGAGACATGATGGGAATGAGGTGAAGCTCAGTGGGAAGAGAAAGGAGGCAACCCAGAATTGTTAAAAATCAAAAATTTCAAAAAATTATTTTTTTAAAAATCAAAATTTTTTAAAATTTTAATTTTTAAAATTCTTTTAAAATCTTCACTATGTATATGTAAAAAAACATTGCTAAGCATTCGGTATGGTGTGAAATGGGAGGAGGTCACCATGACACCATGAGTTAACTTATGACACCATGAGTTACAACACCGGGTGATACTAACCCTAGGGATGCCACTGTTTCTGCAGTGTGTTTTGGACCATAATCTCTGAGCCTTTATCAATAATCATTAAGAATTTTTTAGAGAATAAGAGAAGCCTCACCAGAATGGTGAAGCCACATTTTCCCTTCATTCTCTCCAAGGGGGAAAAGAAAGACCTGAGCAACTACGGACCAGTCCTCTTGATGTTAATACCAGATGTAGAACAGATAATTAAACACTCTTAGAAGGAAATGCTTAGCACTTAGATGTAGCACTTAAATACTTACCACTTAAATGTAGCACTTAGAAATGAATGCTGTGATTATTAAAACCCAGCATGCTAAAAACAGACTTTCTTCTTTTCTTGACCGAGTTACAAGCGTGGTAAACCAGGGGAATGCTGTCAGTCTGGTATATCTTGATTCCAGTAAGGATTTGACAGGACCTTCCCCATGATATTCTAGCAGCTGACTTTGGTTTCTTTTGACCAGTTTGAGGACGAAAAATCACACACAAATATTTGCAGGGTGTCTGGAGGTTTCATGGGCCACACTTTGGGATCCCAGGAGTAACATGCAATTCATGTGCCACCCTTGGCACACTGACGTAGCCAAGGGTGGGGGGTCCGTGGGGTCAGGATCCCCCCTTCCGTTAATTAATTAATGTTAAAAATAATATCAACCAAACCTAATCTAATCACAAAATATATGGTGGCACTTAGTCTGGACCCCCCCCCCTTCCCAAAATCCTGGCTATGTCCCTGGGCACACTCTGATCTTCCTCCATTACCACAAATACACTTCCTTCTCCTTTCATAAAACACTCATTGTTGTCTTTCTTACACACCGGATGCACAAATGGACACACATTTCCCCACTACACACAGACACAAAAGCATCTGCTCCCCACTTCTCTCATACATACAGTTCCCCATGTCTTTCTCACATAACACCCTCCTCATTCACTCATGCATACAGGCACACACCAAGATACCTAAAAACACACAGTGGCCATGTCCATACTGCAGAAATATAGCAGTTAGACACCACTTTAACTGCCATGGCTCAGTGCTATGGAATTCTGGAAACTGTAGTTTTATGAGATATTTCACCTTCGCTATCAGAGCTCTGCCACAACAAACTACAATCCCTAGAGTAGTTGAGCCATGGTACTGTAGTTAAAGTGGTGTCAAACTGTATTAGTTCCACAGTGCAGATGCAGCCCTAAAAGGCTACCAGCAAATTTTAATTTTATTTCTTTAAATAAAAAATAATAAAAAGCGAAGAAGTAGGCTTCATAGTGGTTTCCCAGTTTTATGCATGATTTTTCCAATGCCTGGACTGGGAGACGGGAAAGAAAGATTCTGCATGATTTCCCCCAGAAAAAAAATATACAACTATTGCAGGAGTGATGAACGGGTTTCTAGATGAGGTGTCCAGCATTATTGTTAGCACTATCTATGTCAAATTATCATTGTATATCAGCAACATTGTGTGGAGCTAGATGATAAACTTTAATATTAAAGAGAGGCCATGAAAGTGCATGTTAAGAAAACAGGTGCTCTTGTTAGGTATGTTTGGAGGCTGTGCTTCCACATGACTGACCAAGGTTTCTACTTTATATTATTTTTCACGCTCTCTTACAGATTGGAGCTGTTTGGAAACTTTCGGGCCATGCTCACGAGGTGTTTCCCTTACATTTCTGGAGTTTCCTTTCACTATAACTGGTCAAGCGTCTTCTGTGAAGGTTACTGTAACTGCCTTCAGCAGTCCACTGCACTGGGCAAGATTATATTTTTGCTTGCCTTCTATCTTGCAAAGTTAATATAGCGAACAAATGACATTTTCAACTTTTGGCTATCCAAAAGTGGCCTGATGCTTACTGAAGTGGCTATCTTCTCTCTTGATTATACCACTTCAGACTGGAGGCAAGGACTGATATTACTGAATGTTCAGTAACAGCAAAGAGGGTGTATTTGTACAGCAGAAATGATGCAGTTTGATATCACTTTATCTGCTGTGGCTCAGTTCAGTAGAATCCTGGGATTTGTAATTTGTTGTGGCACCAGTGCTCTCAGGCAAAGACTAAATATCCTGCAAAACTACAAATCCCAGAATTCCGTAGCATTGAGCCATGCTGATTTAAAGCTGTGTCAAACTGCATTAATTCTTTAATGCAGATTCAGCCAGAGATTCCTTGACACAGAAAACAAGCATATTGAAGAGAAAGTGACCATAGGCCTTTTCTCTTTTATGTACATGTTTTCTATGAGCAGATATTGCCTTCTGTTTCAGCATGGGGGTTAATGAGATGGTGAAAAAAATCCCGGATCAATGTGGGATTAATCTTCGTTGTTCACATGCATTTCTAATGCATGTACTAAAGTTGTAGGGGGGGGGGAGTACCCCCAAACCTGCAGGTCCTGGTATAATTGAGCTTGCGAGTTTTCCTAAAAGATTTGCATTGTCGGCTGTGTGATCAACGGATGCGAACAGATCAGGGACAAACAGAGACAAAATACTGCTTGCCTTGAACATGTTTCAAATACATCTGCAACATCGACTCCATCTTTATTCGCAGTGCTGATGTGTGTGTGAACTCGCAGAGATGTGAATAGTGTGAACAACAAAGGTGGAATATGTGAGCGAGATTATTCGCATAGTCACATCTAAACTAAACATCTAAATAACCCCATGGAGAAGCATTTGGTCAGTCGTTCTGTCTGAAGTAGGAAGTCCAAGACGTTGGATAACTTTCTGTTTGGGAACAAGGCTATAGGGCAGCTTACCTAAATCTCTCAGGCTATTATACTATGGACTGGGTAGCCAACAAATCCAAGGCATTTGAAAGAGTAGGTTACAAAACCCACAGCAGAGTCTAATAGGAAATATGTGCAGGCTTTTGCATTTTGTAGAGTTCTTCTGCAAGGCTGCTATCAGAGAGCCATTTCATGCATGCCAAATGAGATGTTTTACCTCTTTGCTTTTTTGAAATCCAGACCTCCGTGCTGGATCTCAGTCTGCTTTGGAAACTCCCCTCTCATTCACAGCTTGCCATATATCAGAAAGGGATAGTAAGTACTGTTGGAGAAATACAAGCCCCAGTTTTCTTTGGTTGGGTGCACAGAACTAATTGTGTGTTACTGTTTTTGGGTCCCAGCTTGGCTATTTTTGTCCTGGTTGTAGCCAGTGTTGATCACTTATTCTTTTGCGTTTATTTTTAAGTGGTTTGTATATAGCGGTAATTACAATTATTTATAAACTACATTGTACAATAAAATAAAATACATATCTAATACAGGTCTTGCCTGTAGGCTTACATTCTTATATTTGTGGATGTGCTTGATGCTAGCCAAGGGGCCTCTCTTAAACATTTCTATTCTGTTATACATCAACCACAGGACCTTTCACTGTTGTTTCTCTCCCCCCCCCCCCACCTTATTGAGTTTCACTGTATTTCTCAGTAGTGGCAACCACTTCTTGTGCTCTAAATACATTTTGTGACATACAATCCCAATAAATTTGAATATACTACCATTAGGGAGGTAAAGAATATAGTTGCTCCTCCTTATCCATGCTGCATCCATGGATTCCACGTTTCATGTCTTGAATATATATATATTTTTAAAAATGCAAAAAGAAAACTTCGATTTTGCCATTTTTAATAAGGGTCACCATTTTACTACACCATTGTATATAAAGGAATTTGAGCATCCATACGGGGTCCTGAAACCAAATCTCAGCTAATACCAAGGGCCCATGTTATTCACAATTATTTGTTTCCAGAAATGGCTTCCTTGACAGCCTAGAGTAATAGAGCAGTGAGACTTTTACACAGTGTCTCCCAGGTCCCAAAGTTTTGTGTAGGAATCATTCTGCAGAGAAATACATGTGAGTCCCTCATCCTGCAAAACCCTTGTTTTGTGTGCACGCTGAAAAAAACACCCTCACTTGTATTTCTCTATAGAATAATTTCCCTGCAACACTGGTATTTGAATATTTGGATGATATCTAAGCAGGAAGAAAATTACACTAATTATTAGTCCTTGCATGCAAGGATGCAATAATCAAAGATTTGCATCCCTAAACCAATTCCATTACCTTCTGACCAGTGATGAAAATTTCCAGTTCTGGGGCTTAAATGCAGTTTTAAGCCCCCCTACATTGGAAATGTTCATCACTGATCAGAAGGTAATGCAGTTGAATACTGGACTTAAGGATGTAAATGTTTGATTCCTTCTTGCTTTGAGATGAGAAAGCAGTTCCATTGTGTGCATGTGTGTCAGACTCTGGTAGGTATGCACAGAACTGCAGTCTGGGTTAGGCATTTTGCTCTTTCTGTCTCGGGGCATTTGGAGGAATGGGACTAATACTGTCCTGTTTCCGTGGTTTCCTTCTACATCCCTGCTTTTAATATGGGTGTTCATAATGTAAATCTCAGACATCTTGTGCATACCTGATAAAGGCTCTTTGCCATCTTTTCTCAGTTCCCTTCCCCCTGCCACATATGAGCTGGGATATCCTCATCACACTTGTTCCCTGCATTCTGCCTTTATAATATCATAGCAGCAGGAAGTTGATTGGAGGATGGGAGGAAAGTTTTTCATGAAGACTGCTAAATCTCATCCAACAGATCTCTCTTTCCTCCCCCCCCTTTTTTTTTCTCACGCTCAAACCTTCTGTGCAGCGTGAGAGAATTGTGGGAGACGCTTTGCAGAAAGACAGATGAGCCGACAAATATATTGGGGAATGATATACAGATATTGGGGAATGATATACAGATATATTGGGGAATAAAAAGAAAGGATCGGGCCAGTGATCCTGCATTTACAGAAGGCACCTCTGGCTGTAGAAATAATCCAGTTTGACACTACTTTAATTGCCATAGCTGGAATTCTGGGAATTATATATCTGCTCTGGTGCCACAACAAACTACAATTCCCAGAATTCCATAGCATTGAGCCATGGCAATTAAAGTGGTATCAAACTGAATTATCTCTGCAGTGCGGGTGTAGCCTTAATAAGCTAGGGACTATCCATTACCTTTTCCCTACCTCAGTAAATTTCTTATGTGTACTCTCTGTTTAGGTCTTCACCTGTCTCTAGAAAAGACCATTTAGATCTATTCTTTTTTTGTAATAATTTATTCCAATCAATACCAAATAGGACATGTGAACTGAACTGCCTGGTAAAGTTGCACAAGATGCTTATCAAAAGTTACTTAGCTGTCTTTGAAAATCCTCAGAACATGTTAGTCTGACTGAGGAAGTACCTACAAATTCACTTTGAAGTTCATTTCTAGGAATATCCTGATGACGGTCTAAGGATTGGTTAAATCTGTCTTATTCCACAAAGTCTATCAACAGTTTTTTGGATTCACCTGAAATACCTTTGTTGGCTTGGGCTGAAAGGGGGGAGGGGGACTCAATTTTGCTTCCAATACGCTTTAGGTAAAATCTGGTGACAACCTGGAATGTGTTTGATTTTGTTTCCCCCCAGAATTCTCCTAATGTTTTGCTTCAAGGGGAACCTCCGCATTTATCTTTAAATGTTATTTCAAGTAAAATTTCATCTGCAACTCATAACTACCACTCAAATCTTCGCCTCTTAAGCCAGTTGTTAGGATGATGATTATTTGGCATAGTCTTCTCTGCATAGAAGAGCAGAAATATTTAATTATAGTGACACATGTAGTGATTGCATATGGTTGGAAGGATAAGGAAAGGTGGAACTGTAATAGATGGAAGCAATATATATCAGCGTATATGATATTTGACTTTAATGGGGAAAAAGAGGGTTTATTTTGTTCAACTGAAAGAAGAGTTTTGGCTTAGTAATTGGAAAATAATGACTAAGGGGCACAACAGACCGCCCCTAAGGGGCAGCTCCATGCCATCCCTTTCCTCGCCGGATTGGGGCCACGGCAACTACACGCCATGACATTGATCAGGCCTTTCTGCGGCACAAAAAGAAGCTGCAAAAAGAGTCTCCTTTTTGCGCCATGGAAAGGGTGCCCTAGCCACTGCTGCCAAAGCTTTTCACTTCTTCTTCGGCGCAGTGCATGTAAACATTGCACCAAAGATGTAGCATGACGCTGCCTGCTATCTGGTCAGGAGGCTGGCATGCATATGCCATGTCCCCATGCCACCCCCACACTGGCATATAATGCCAGTCTGTTAAGCCCCTGAGTTTGTTGAAGGGGTATGAGAATGTAAAGGAAACATTTTTCTCTGAAGACGCCAGCCACAGATGCTCATGAAACACCAGGAATAAACTCTTCTAGAACATGGCCATATAGCCTGAAAAACCCACAAAAAACTAAAGATAACAGTTGAATTGATCTTCCACATGAGAGAAAAAATAAATTAACAAGGAAACACTGTTCTCGAGGTGGGGAGAGGGCAATATACAAAGGAAATATTATGTATGTATATGAGGGATTAGGTGATAGTTGAGTACAGTTTTGAGACTGGGTATGAGTAATTTCTTGGTAAGTAAGGTAATATGTTATAAACTCATATTAAATGTTAATAAACTCATACAATAAAAATAAGATTTCTCTGCATAGATATATGTGAGGAACCCAACCGATCAGTCAGAATTAACATTTCTCCAAAACCGGAGCTAATAGACTACAAACCATGCAGAGGATTATTAGACAATCTGAAACATCACTTCCCATTTTTGTGTCTTTATTTTTCTCAGCTTCATTCGCTTTCCCTCTAGTTCTGTATCTCCTTCTATAGCTCTCAACCTTCCACTTCCTTTCTGTGTGTGACCATATTTTTATTTTCCATTTGCCACCCAATCCATGTCTATTAAAGTGCCTCTTGTTGTATAGTTCCACTCTTTTAATATCTCTTCTGCATTTCTCCTCCCTCCATGACATGCAGTGGGAGTTGGTGAAGATTTCTTGTATGGTACATAAAAAGGCATAAAGGAAGAGAAGGTGGAGAGAAGTGAGGGAAAGTGGGTCAGCGTCTCTGACGGTGATCTGTGCCCAACTGAACTGTAATGGCAGCCTGACATGGTGCCAGGCAGTGGTGAAGAAGAAAAGAAAGACAACGACCCAGACAGGCCAGAAGGAAGGCACTGCCATTGATTTAATGGGAAAAGGCAGCAATCTTCCTTCCCAGCCCTGAGGTAGCATAACTCTGACTGCAACGTTTGAAGGACTAAGCTTGTACTTTTGTCTAGCCTTGCACATGTGGCAAAATTGTGCTTTTCCAGTGGCCGGTGTTACAGGTCGACATCTGTTTAGAACATGCTGTACAACATTTGGGTCTTGTGTTCCAAAATGTTTCTCTTTCCCATTTTTCCATTGAGGAGAAGAGTCTAACAACTGGACTGGAGTTGGACTGGATGGCCCTTGTGATCTCTTTCCAACTCTCTGATTCTATCAACCCTGCTATACAGATCAGCTGCTGCGTGCTTACCTCCTTATGTCATCTGCTCATTTCTTTCTCTGTTGTTGTTCTCTGATTTTCAAGCTCTGTCTCAGTCTCTGAATCTTTTCTCTCTCTCCTGCTCCCTGCACCCCCATTCTCTCTCTTCAGTATTCTCTAGTCTCTTTCCTCTGATCATCATTCATGTGCCTCAGCATCACCAACCGAGCATGAGTCGTAGTGCAACATGAGTCACACCATGAGCCAGCACTTGAGCTCTGTAATATTCCTCTTCTTCCATCAGTTAGTGAGGCCACATTCTAGTAACAAGCAAAGAGTAAAAGTTGTATGAGGCCCGGGCCGTACAGACAGGCCAAAATAAAGCTGCTTCGGGTCACTTTGGAGGTATGCTGTTTAAATAACACACACATCTGAAGAGGCCAGAAGCTGTGCCAAAGCTGCACTCCAGTCATTAGGACAGGAGCGTGGCTTTGGCATGGCTTCCGGCCTCTTAGGACGCACACATCATTTAAACAGCATACCTCCAAAGTGACCCAAAGCAGCTTTATCTTGGCCTGTTTGTACGGGCCCCTGGTTTGGGTGCACAAACTGCCTTCTGACTGGGAAATATAATTTGTATTTTGGTGGGTTGGGAGACTCGTGGAGGGTTGCTGTGGCCACAAAAGCGAGGTACAGGCTACATACAGTCTGTCAGTATTTGTTCACCCCTTCCCCGATGCTTCCAGATTTCCACCAGTCACTAAATGGCTGAAGGGATGGGCATCCTGAAGCTGAAAGGTGAGGTTTTGAGGGGTGAGAGGGGAAGCACAGCATCCTTTTGCATGCAGAATGTTTACACTAATTTCTGTTATGCAGGATCTCAGCTAAACAGTCCCCCAGTTTCAAATGCCTCAAAGTCAGTCTGCAGAATATCTGGGACAGGGCTATGTAAAATATCCAAATCATCCAAAACAAGGAGATCTACAAAATGCTGTAAAATATCCCAAACAAGATCGACAGCCAGCAAAAATGCTGTTGCAAGTGCTTTGTTATATGCACTTGGCATACCGATGGGATGAATGAGGGTGCTTTCTGCAACAGCTTGTTGAAATGCAGGGGAGAAGCTGGTCTTTGCAGTATGGAGGGCTTAAGCCCTTTAGGACATGAAATGCTGCACAACCAGTATTTTGTACTATCACAGAAAGCTGTAGGAAGCCAGTGCAGCACACATAAAGACTGGATTTCCAAAAGCAGACTATAAATGTGCCTGTGGCAGACATTACCACCATTGGTACAGTCTCTAGAGGTCAGATGCCTCTTTCTTTTCTTTTCTTAGTGTTGGTCCTTAGGCTTTTGTGTTGTTTTTGTACTAGGCTCTGGTGATTTAGGCTGAATGGGGTTACGTCATCATCTTGGGTGAGGGAAATTTCAGCATAGTTATGCTTCCCATGCATCTTGGGCCATCACCTCCTTAGGCACACACAGACCTTTTGCTTCCAGTGCTGTCAATCCATCCCCTTTTGACTGAGGTGGGAAATTAAAAACGTACGTTGCTTGAAATTTTAGGTCACAGTGATTTTTCTCCAATTATCTTTTCATTAGGAAGGTGGGGGAAGCTTGAACATCTGTGAAACACATTTAATCTCCACAAATCGGCTTTGCATACGCTATGATTTCATTTTTTCTTCTTCTTGTGGTGCTAACATGAGTTGAGCAGGAAGCCCAGAGGAAGGGAAGTACATGTTTCCATTCAAGGGATCTCTCTTTCTGAAAATGTGGCTGGGAATTAAATCCCCAGAGAATCTTTATTATTCTCTCTCCTCCCCCAGCCTTTGACAATAAGTCATCATCTTACTACCCTAGATCAGCCAAAACATTACACACTGGGTGAAATAAAAGATGTTCCCCAATTCTTCTTCAGCTGGTACTTGGACAAAAACCTCAGTTTTCTCCAAATGTTGGAATAAGTCTGTTCCAAAAATAATTCCACTGCCAACAGGAAATTAATTTGTTTATTTCATATCCCACCTTTCTCTGGTATGAGACTCAAGATTATGACTTGCTTAGGGTCACTCAGTGGGTTTCCATAGCTAAAGGGGATTTGAACTCTTGTCTCCAGAGTTGTGGTCAAATGCTCAAACCACTATACTGGCCCAAATTAATAGCAGTACATGTTTCACAGTGGGAGGCGAGACTCCGCATGAGGCTGTCATTTTTGGAGGTAGCTCTAAAATCTAGATCCAGAGCCTTCTTCACATTGTCATTCTATCTATCCCTTCCTTGAGTCCTTCCTTCCTTCCTCCCCTCTGTCCATCCTTGTATCCTTCCTTTCTTCCTTCTAGTTTTTCTGCTGTATGCTTCTAGCTGTTCATTTAGATTTTATCCTACCTTTTCAAACACGACCTGAGCTAGCAGGCATATGGATTTGCCCTACTTTTTCCTTATTCCCTCTGATGTTTTTTGGTTTCCAGAGTTGTGCCTGAATATTGGAGGAAGAGACTGAGCTGAGGGAAGGGTGTAGGTACTTCTATCGGCTAAGCACATCTAGGTTCATTCATAGCCTGCTTTGCCACATGGATGCAAGCCTTCTCATACAAAGCTGCCATTTGGAGAGGAAACTGTCAGGCTAGCAACATGAAAACATGGTTGTGTGCTCTCTGGGAAAAGAAGAAAAAAGAAATTAATGTTAAACATTTTGTTAGCTCTCATTCCCTGCTGTGCTCAGCGTAATGCACAATTAAAGAAATACAATTAAAGAAATAAAGCAATAAATCTTGTTTATATGTTGCAATAAAACAGGATAAATGTATAAACTGATCATTAAATCGGTAGCCTCTTGAAGGTCAGCTGGAGTCTGACAGGGAGGAATGACAGAGATGGGGAGGGGGTGATGTGTGCCCAAGTAGCCCACATACAAATCATCATGCAGATTAGGATATGCATACTATTGCTCATTTGCAGAATTTATTGTCTGTAAGGAGGGCAAGAAAACTGTTTTGAAATTCATGAAAGCTCATTCTGAAATATATCAATTCGTTTTAAATGTACTGCAGAGTTCCTTCCTCATCTCCTTTCCTTTATAAGGTGCTTTTATCCAAAGTGCTGGGGTCCTTGGAGGGCACCCACAAATTAATATGTTTAGGGGAATTTTAATAGCACAACTAAAATACCTTGGTTGGGGCAACAGTCAGTCTTGGGATCAACCCTGTGTATAATGGTTCCAAATCATACAGAACTGCAGAGGCAATTCCAAATTAGTTTTGTAGTTTTATTAAGGATATAAGCAATACACACACTCATGCACACAACACACACACTCATGCACTCAATACACACACAAAAACTAAAGAAGTAAGAATGTGGTAGAATGGTGGTAGAATGAGAAAAGTGGACATCATGACATGGCAAAGCATACAAATACACAAGGGACTATTGTGTATACAAATACAAATACATAAGGGACTTTGCTAATGCTAATATGGCACTGATCCTGATGCGTAGTTCCAATTAATGGGCATCCAGAATGGAGATGGCTGAGCAGCTGCCTCGGCAAGTGGGGTGGCCGACATATTGAGGAATCTAGTAGAAGAAACAGAGTGTCCGCCCAGTCCCAAACTAGACCAAATTGTTAGTGTGCAGGCACAGATGTATGTACAATGCTGTGTAAACCTACAGTGCTGTACAAATAAAGCACATTAATATATACTCAAAATCATATCCCAGGGCAGTAATCTCAGAATGAATGGATTAACTCACTGCTAAATGGTTTTCCAGGAGAAAAGAGTGATCAAGAGATGGAGTAAATATTTGGACATGTAGCATGGATGTCCCAGACAGTGGGAATCTCTTACTTTTAGAGAAGTTTCCTTTGTCTTTGTATGCATAGCCATCTTCTTTGGCTAGAATCCCATCATTGCCCTCCGAAGATAAAAAGGATGATGCTGATGCCTTGGGTGATCTTATTGAGGTGGGTGCCTTTGCTTACTCCCTTGCTAGGTTTAACAGGATTTCAAAATATGGCATGACCAACGTTCTGCCTTGGGGTCACCTTTTCAAGTCACTTTCCTCAGTGTCCCTTAATATTAATTTGATATCAAACTGAGGGGTGATCAGGCTTGGTCTTGGTTGTAACTGCAGTGGGGTGCAATAAATGATGGCCACTGACTATTGAAAATCTCAGTCGTGTCAGCACTGAAGATCTCTCCTGGATGTTCCCCCAATAAGAAACAACTTCAGGGGGAGCATGAGGAAGAATATTATGTCGGGGGTAACTATGCCCATCAAGCTCTAAGAAGTGATGGTACATCATGCCGCCTAACTGCTCAGTGATGGCTTTCATTAAAGGAGCCCTGTGGCGCAGTGGTTAAATGCCTGTACTGCAGCCATACACTCAAACCACCAGGTTGCGAGTTCAAGACCAGCAAAAGGGCCCAAGCTCGACTCAGGCTTGCATCCTTCCCGGTCGCTAAATGAGTATCCAGACTGTTGGGGGCAAATTAGCTTACTTGCTATTAGCTTACTTGCTGTTCACCGCTTGATCTTTGGAATAGCGGTATATAATAAAACAAATTATTATTAAATATATCCCTACTTCATTGCGTGTGATGTTTCTACCCCTCCATTGATCTGGCACAGAATGGGTAGGAATGCCCCAGAAATCTCATCTCATGTAACTTTATTTAATACATTCCTGCAATTTCGATACTGCATATGGCAATTCTACCTACACATCTGTAGTCCTGCTCCCTTGCGCAGCCTGCTATAAATGCTTATGGAATGACAGGAGACTGGAGAGGTGGATGGCATTAGGGCCACTCACTTCTCCTCCAGAAGGCATCATTGCTTTCTCTCTCTTGGAGGAAGGCTAAGAGATAAGCAGGCAAGGAGAACCATGGTTCCCCATTCAGGATGATGAAGATTGTTTGTCCATGGATTTGTCTACAGACTACAAGAAAAAAAAAAAACCCTAGCGGGGTGGGGGGGGAGAGTTGAATTTACACAACAGTCCCTTGTGTATTTACTGCGTCACCATCTCATGATCTGCATGGCAGCTCCACTCTGCAGGGGCAGTATGACTAAACATGCATGTAAGCCCTGGTGTACATATTGATTTCTGGTGAGTGGGCATTTAAGGAGTAGGGTGAGGAACAGAATTTTGTCCATGGGAATTACTGTTTATTGTTGTTACTACCCTTGAGTCCGCCTCGACTCATGGCGACCCTGTGGATGAGACATCTCCAAGACCCCCTATCCTCCACTGCTCTGCTTAAGACTTGTAGATTCATGCTCTGATCTCCTTGAGTATCCATCTGGTGTGTGGTCTTCCTCTCTTTCTGCTGCCCTCAACCTTTCCTAGTTTTATTGTCTCTTCTAATGGATAGTGCCTGCTTATGATGTGGCCAGTACAACAGACTCAATTTCTCACCTTAGTTTCCAGGGTGTTCTGGCTTGATCTGCTCAAGGACCCATTTGTTTGTCTTTTTGACTGTCCACGATATTCTCAACACTTCTGCAGCACCACATCTCAAATGCATTGATTTTTTTTCTCTTGTGTGCCTTCTTCCACGTGCAGCTCCCACATCCGTACATGGTGATGGAGACTACTATGGCTTGGACAATTTTGATTTTAGAGATTATTACCCTCTTGGAAATGTTGCACACATGGCATATGGACAACACAGCCTTGCTTTTATCTTATGTCTACTTCTTTTTCCATTTGCTGTGCTGGTGATGCCTGGAAGCAATGAGCTGCTCTTCTTGCCATTTTGTATCACATGTAAAATCGCCACGGGCCCCCCACTCCGCCTCATTGGCAATGCGTCATTGCATGTTTTCTCCGCATTGGAAAGGAGCATCACTGCAACACTGCCTAATCCCTTCTGGGGTTTTTCTTGTCCAGAAACAAGGTGTCTGTTGTGCTCTGATCAGTTCAGAGACTCCAACTACATAAAAAACTCATCCGGAAGTATTGGCCTTAAGCCTGAAAGGTTTCATCTTCATGGTTGTCAAATTAATGTAGAATCAGTCTAAAGATAATTCAAAGCAGGATGGTGAACTGGCAGTGCAGCTATTTTATTTGGCTCCTAATATTCCTATGACAAGTGTTTTCAGGTTGCAAGTAATAGAAATCCCACAGTTTAATATTACATCTTTTTTTTTACTGTGTTCATAATAAGTAAATTTACATATTGTTTGGTTTGGGCTGCCTTGAACCTTTTGAAAAGAGAGAAACAGAGAGTGAAACAGATGGCTGTGTGGCTGAACTGAGACACAGGCAAGAGGGAATGAGGAGGGAGGGGAGGGGAGAAATGAAAGTTATTGGTGGGGTTTGCTGAAGCTGGGTTGTGCCCTTCTAAATAGGAGGAGAGGAAAGACAGAAACACTGGAGCCTGTAATGGTGAGACACTGTTCCCCTTTGTGGAAGCAACACAATAACTTGCAGTACCTATAAATAGGAAGCCAAGCCCTGTGTGTGCCATTTCTGAAACACACAGTATGGCTCAGTTCCACTGGCAAGAGGGGCTGTGATGGCCTACTTTTTCTATCAAACTCCTATCTTCCACCTGTCACTTTTTTTTGTTTGTTGTTGCCTCCAAGTCATTTTGTTGTATAGTGACTCTGTTTCATAGGTTTTTCTTGGCAATTTTGTCAGAGGTTTTTTTTCTCAGCCTCTGAGTTTCAGAAAATGTGACTTGTCAAGGTCATCCAGTGGGTTTTTATACTTGGCGGGGATCTGACCCTGATCTCCAGAGGTTGTAGTCCAGCACTCAAAACACTACACCATGGCCGGTCTATACCTAATAGCCAGAAGGGGTCCATTGGGCCCCTGTTTCATCCTGCTTTTAAAACTTCACATGGTTCACCAGCAATTGTTGATTTGTTGTTGTTTCTCGCCTCAATCCAGAGGAGGGGTGGGTAAGAAATAATTAACAACAACAACAATAACCTCAGAGAACTACCTACCTTTCCCCCTCTTTTTTCTATCTGAGAATCTTAGCATCAATGCCTAGTCTCTCCCCCAATTCACCACAGTTTTATCATTTCATCCAAACAGAATCGCTAGATATTTTACTAAAACTCAGAACTACAGCAACAAATCCTGTATCCCCCAAATCCATTTGTCCTGTGTAGAGGAACCTAAAAGGATGCTTCTGTGGTCCCAAGCTATCACCTAGCAATTTCTGGCACCACCCAGCAAAATTTTATTCCCATACTTGAGTAAGTTTTCTTTCATTCCAAGATATCAGAACAGAAGAGTCTCTCCTTTCTTTCTGTTTTAATTTTTTAAAGACTTGTACTACATTAGCTTAACTCTAAAATATCTGTGTATGTTTGTATATGTATTTTTAGAGGAACCTTTAAAGCCACTGTAGTGTAGAACTCTGAGTTGTTATTGTTGACTGCCCAATCTCGACTCATGGCAACCCTGTGGTGAGACATCTCCAAGACCTCCTTGTCTCACTGTCTGCTTAGGTCTGCAAGCTCATACCCATTATCTCCTTTATAGAGATCTCTATATAGCATGCGGCCTTCCTCTCTTTTACTTCCTCCACCTTCTAACTATTTTTTTTCCAGTGGTTTTCCCTTCTCATGAAGTGTTCGAAGTATGACAGCCTCAGTTTTTTCATCTTGGCTTCCAGGGAGACCTCTGGCTTGATCTGCTCTAGGCTCATTTGTTTGTCTTTTT
This sequence comes from Sceloporus undulatus, assembly GCF_019175285.1. Lineage (NCBI taxonomy): Eukaryota > Metazoa > Chordata > Lepidosauria > Squamata > Phrynosomatidae > Sceloporus > Sceloporus undulatus. The sequence continues at coordinate 222,045,402 of NC_056523.1, forward strand.
GACCATCCATGGTTCTCCGCACTCTCCTCCAGCCACCACTTCAAATGCATTGATTTTCTCTATCCTCTTCTTAACCGTCCAGCTCTCACATCCATACATGGTAATAGGGAATGCAATGGCTTGTATGATTCTAACTTTTGTGCTGAGTTGTGTTCTTAGCATCTTAGATATTCTCGTTCTTTCATAGCCACCCTCCCCATTCTTAATCTTCGATTTCCTGGATGCAGTCCCTATTTCTATCAATGTTTGATCCCAGATATGTGAACTCTCTTGCTACTTCTATTTCTTCATTGTCCAAGGAGATTACCGCACTCTGAGAACTGAGAAAGTTCTCAGAACGTGATGGAAAAACATATTTAAGAATACCGCACGTCTGTGTTCCAATCGGGTTCTCACGAATGTTCTAAATGTGTTCTACATGTGTTCCTGGAGGGTACGGATTGAATGTGTTCCCAGTGAGCTGTAACATGATGAGAACGTTCCAATGAGGTCTTGTGTGGTATTCTTATCCGTTCTCAAATCCGTTCTCTCATTCCTCCGTCTCCTGATTGGCTGAAAGAATGACAGGCAGGGAGGCAGGGAGGCAGGCAGGCGGCGACTGCCGTGAGGGAAGGTGTGTGTGTTGGGGGGGGGGAAAGAAAGAGGAGGAGGAAGGGAGGGAAGTGGGACAAGGGAGGAAGAGGAAAGGAGCGAAAGAGAAAGAGAGAGGGAAACAGGGGGCCAAGCAGGAGCAGAGGGAGAGGGTCTGGTGCTTCTGCGGGGGGGGGGGCTCTGGTGTCATGTCCAGCGGGCTCCTGGCTGGCAGCCTGCAGGGCGGGATGGCAGGGATGCCCAGGACCTTCTCCTCCTTCCCTCCGGAGGAACCCACAAAAGCTCTCTGTTTGGAGCACCACACAAAAGCAAGCAAACAACTCCCAGAATTCCATTGCAAAGAGCCAGACAAGAATTAAGCGGGGAGGAAGCTCACAGGCCCCACCTTGAATATTGTGTCCCGTTCTGGGCACCCACAATTCAAAAAGGACATTGAGAAACTGGAGCGTGTCCAAAGGAGGGCGACTAAAATGGTGAAAGGTCTGGAAACCATGCCCTATGGGAACGCCTTAGGGAGCTGGGTAGTTTAGCCTGGAGAAGAGAAGATTAAGAGGTGATATGATAGCCCTGTTTAAATATTTGAAGGGATGTCATATTGAGGGGGAGCAAGCTGGTTTTCTGCTGCTCCAGAGACTAGGACCCAGAGCAATGGATGCAAGCTCCAGGAAAAAGATTCCAGCTCAACATTAGGAGGAACTTCCTGACAGTAAGGCTGTTCGACAGTGGAACAAACTCCCCGGGTATGTGGAGTCTCCTTTCTTGGAGGTCTTCAAAAGGAGGCTGGATGGCCATCTGTCGGGGCTGCTTGATTGTGATTTCCTGCATGGCAGGGGGTTGGCTGGATGGCCCCTGTGGTCTCTTCCAACTCTATGATTCTATGAAGGGCACACATTACAGCACACACACACGGAGGCAAAGGGTGACAATCTGCCAAAAAGGGGATTGGGATGACCGCAGAGGACTCTTCTTTTCTAACCGGTTTAAAGGCTGCTATGGCTGCCGGGGCTCTGCCCTTGGCCAGTCCCTTCCCTGGCAACTTGCTTTCCTTCGGCTTGAAAGACCTGCATGGAGCTCCTTCTTCTTCCCTCCCTCCTTCTTCCCCCCCCCTCTCTCTCTCTCCTCACACAACACACCCACACACACCTTCCTTCACTGCAGTTGCTCGCCTGCCTGCCTGCCTGCCTTCCTGCCTGTCATTCTTTCAGCCAATCAGGAGACGAGGAATGAGAGAATGGATTTCTCTCGGCTTGAATGGACCTCGGTGGGAATATTCTGGGAACGGTTTAGAAAAAGGAATCGCTGTGCGGTAAAAATGTGTTCTCATCACGTTCTGATCACGTTCTAGTTTGCTAATGCGGTAATATCCGTTCCAGACATTTCTCCATGTTACGACACGGAACTTCTCAGAACGCAGTGCGATAATCTCCCAGGTTGAATTTGTCAAGATTCTCTGTTGTCGTTCTTTTTGTTTTCTTTATGTTCAACAGTAGATCTGTCTTTGCACTTTCTTCCTTGATCTTCCATAGTAGTTGTTCCAGGTCTGGGAGGTTTTCTGCTAGTATTATGGTGTCATCTACATAGTTTGTTGATATTCCTTCCTCCTATTTTTACTCCTCCTTCTTCTGTGTTCGAGCCTGCTTTTCTTACGATGCAAAACATAAGTTGAATAGCTTATATGCAAAACGTAAGTTGAATAGCTAGGGAGATGAGATGCAGCCTTGTCTGACCCCTTTGCCAATTGGGAACCATTCTGTTTCTCCTTGTTCTGTTCTGACAGTAGCTTCTTGTACTAAGTACAGATTCCTTATCAGGACTATCAGATGTGTTGGCACTCGCATGTGTTTAAGTGTGTTCCATAGCCTTTCATGATCTATACAATCAAAGGCTTGGTTATAGTCTGTAAAGCACATGCTGATTTTCTTTTGGAATTCCCTGGTGCACTCCATTAGCCTTTGTTTGTAATGTGACCCCTAGTGCTTGTTCCCTTCCTGAGGCCTGCGTGGTTCTCTGGGATTTCTCTCTCCATATATGGTTGGAGTTTTTGTTGTAGAATTTTGAACATAATTTTGCTTGCATGGGAAATCATGCTATGGTCTTATAGTTGCTGCAGTCCTTTGTGTCTCCTTTTTTGTGGATGAGTATGTGTATTGATTGTTTCCAATCTGTTGGCCATCATTTTGTTTTCCATATCTGTTGACATATGTTGGTTAGCACTAGTGTTGACTCTGTCAATGTGGATTGCCGCAGTTTGATTGGAATACCATTTGGTTCCTGGTTATTTATTATTATTATTATTTGGTATTTCTCTTATTACAATTGCCTCAGATGCTGCTGCAAATAACCACAACACAACATATTGGAAGAAAGGCCACAACTTTATTGGCAAGCAATTGGTAAGGGTTGGCACAAAGCATGAGGTCAGGATCTGCTAAATCAAACAACCCGATGTTGTCTGATTATCCAAAACCTGGCACCCACCAGGTGCTTGGGATGACCTAGGGGCTAAGGAACACAACTTGACCGCAAACCATGCCATGAGTTCACATATTCACTAAGCCCCTAGTCACCGGGAGGCGTTCCTGCGTTATGGCCCCCGCAATGGCCATACACCTGCCCTATTCGCCCCCGGGTACCTAGTGACTCCCAAACCAGAGCTCCATAGCCCTGGTACCACACCGTGCAGATCCTGGCCTATGCTGCCGCCTTAAGTTGTGACAAAACCCCACTAAACAGCGGTGGGTGGGCGGGGGAAGCTTCTCCTGTCTTCCACCCTTCCTGCTTGGCTCCGCACCGTGCGAAGCCAAGTGCCGACTGGGGCACGGGGCCTGCAACACGGCCTTATATAAGCCTAAGCCCCGCCCCCTACAATGTGTAGAACGGAGCTCCTCTTCCAAGGCAGCCCAACCAATGGGCTGCCTTGGAGGACCGGGAACTCCGACTACAGGGAGCCGGGGCAAGCCCCAGTGCACACTGGAGCTTGTAGTTTTTCGCCGCTCATAGCGGCAAAACGGTCTGCCCGGCTAGCGGGCGACCGTTTTTTTCTACTTCACTTTTCAGAATTTCAGGTTCATCTTCATATGGCTCTTCTTTCCATGTGTCCTTCATTTTATCATCTCCATGTATTTCATCCAACATCTTTTTATTCCTTCCTGGTCTTGAATTAAGTTATTTTTATTGTCACAAAACATCTTGGTCCTTGGTTTAAACTTTCCTTTGATTTCTTGGCTCTTGTGGAATAGGTCTCTTGTTCTTTCCTTTTCATTTTCAACGGGATTGACACTGTAATCCACGGAATTTATCACACCACATTGTGGCCAGGTAGTACGTATCTTGTAGTCAATCCATGCTTCTGCTGCTGCTTTTAATTCACGGGGAAATCCTGTGAATGGCAGTTAATCCTGCAGTTAGCCCATTATTGAAATATGTTCCATAGGTCATTCCGGGGGAATTCAGAGAGAATAAACTGGTTTCATTGCACCCTCCCCATTCCTAATGAAGGCAATACTTCTTAGTTCTGCCTGATGAAGAGGCAGTCCGTCGTGGGCAGAAGAAAGGGGATTTAAAGGGGTTTCACTGCGTAGACATACACATACACTATTTCCATTGAAAGCAAGACTTCTTAGTACTGAGGAGTGAGCCATTTCATATGGGGCAGGAAAAATGGGATTTAAAGGGCTTTCACTGCAGACACTCCACTGCCAAAGGCAAGACTACGTCCTACTGATTAATCTCAGATAGCTGATGAGTAAACGGAATGGTAGAGCAATATCATTCAGGGACAACCTGTAATCAGTGTGAAATTGCCTGGTAATTTGATACAAATCTTTGCTGTTTTGGGTGTTTAAAAAGCCACAATAGCATCAGGAAAGAAGCGTTGTGCAATAATTTCCAGTATCAATCAAGATTCCCGTATTGGTTGTTGTGTGCCTTCAGGTCGTTTCCAATTTATGGCAATCCTAAGCGCCACCCATTGTGGCGTTTTCTGAGGGTGAGAGAGTGCAGCTTGCCCAGGATCACCTGATGGGTTTCAATGGCTGAGCATGGATTTGAATCCAGTCTCCAGAGTCATAACCCATTGCTCAAAATACTGCACCATTTACTAGGGTTAGGGCTGAAGGACCACTGTGAATATGGAAGAATGTGGAATGTGCAAATAAAAAAAAAAACACTATTCTTTTTACCTAAGAAAATACTTCTCCAGGAATCTCCAGGTCCTCCAATACGACTCTGTGGTAAACATCTGCCAGATGCCGATCATATAATAATGCCGGAGGACCTACAAATGCCTAGAGAAGTGTTTTCTCTAGGAATGTCTAGGTTTTCCAACACAGCGCTGTGGCCAGTTTCTGGTAGAGTTGTGCTGGAGGATCTAGAGATTCTTAGAGAGAACATATTAATCAAAACTATAAATAGTCAAATCTGTAGATGTCAAAGCTGCAAGTGTGGAGGGCCAACTGTATAGTACAGGTATACCTCAGAGCCAATGTAGCGTAGTGCCTCTGTATTTTACCGCTTCACGATAGAATTGCCAAGCTGCAGTCAGCAACTTCACACTGTGGCTTTCAGTTTGCTGAGACCTTTCCTTCCACATTTTTTTAAAAAAGTATCAGTCATGTAGAGTCCTGCTGCTACCTACTGCAGCAAGGTGTGGAAGGTGTGGGCAAAAGGAAGAACAAATGGGAGAAAGCAGTGATGAATGTAAAAGTGCAGGTGGAGTCTTTAAGTTGCAATTTGGCAATGTCAGTGTCAGTTGACAAAAGTCATTAGTTTTTGACTTGTTCTCTCAATTGAGTGAATGATCAAATTCAGAGCCTCTCACCAACACACACAGAAACAAAAATTCCTTTATTTGAAACAAATCTAAAATCACCAAATGTGACCGTTCTAATACTAGTTGTTGTTGATGTGTGCCTACAGGCCATTTCTGACTTATGGTGACCATAAAGCATATTTATCATGGTATTTATTTATTTATTTACTTATTTATTGCAAGACTTGGCCTGAGTGGGTTTGTTTTTGCCTTCCTCCGAGGCTGAGAAAGTGTTACTTACCCAGGGTCACTTAGTGGACCTCCATGACTGAGCAGGGATTCGAACCGTGGTCTCCAGAGTCAGTCCAATGCTCAAACCACTATACCATGCTGGCTCTCCCTAATACTAATACTAATAAGTAATCTTTTGAAAGTTGCCGTTCTGAGTTGAGCGGCCTTTTTATGCCTTTCATGATTCCGTAACACAATTCTGTAGAACTTCAGAGACACAGTAGTTGCATTCTTGACCCTGAAAATGTGGACAGCTGTTTAAAGTAATCCGAACTGCAGCCGTAGCATAATGCAATTATTATAGCCAACTAGACTAGTTGGAAGTTAGCTAGCTTCTGTGAAACCCCAAATCCATCTTGTGGACATAAGGTTGGTCCTAATAAAGATTTTGCAGTTCTGCTGTTATATGGATTATTTCTGACCTCATTCATTATACCACTATTTAAATTAATTTTTATTTGGATTAATTTTAACAAGTTTCCTTGAGCCAATAATGGCCCAGTTAAGGATTTTCACTTCAGCTGTTTTTTAGCAGGCAGCCCAGAAATATCCATCATATTTGGGTCAATTGGCTTTGAAGAATAACTTGGGACAAATTATTTCCTAATGCCTATCAGTTTTGCATGTTTTCCAGCCTACACGTTCATTTGTGATGTTCAGATCAGGTGAGCTCACAGTGGACATCACCAAAATCACGTGCCTAAGAGAAGTTGCACAACAATCTCTGCTTTTCAAATGAGTTGTGATTGTGAATATTCCACCACTGAATGAAACACACAGTCAAAATGAAGTGGCTTCTGGCCCCTTTGGAGGCTTGGCATTTAGACGACGCATGCCTCCAAAGTGGCCGGAAGTCACGCCGAAACTGCTCTCTGGTCCTTAGGACCGGAGAAAAACAGAGCTGGAATAATCCTGGTGGCACGGGTTGGCCCCTGCATGCACAGCTCGCCTGACCCACTTCTGGCCGAAGCAGATTCGGGTCACCTTTCATTCTCCTCTGCTCCAGCCCTACGTTCCTGAGGCTGAGGAAAGGTGATAGTTTTACCGTCAAAGAGCTGAGTATGATATAAGAGACCAGTCTTTTTCCATTGTGCATCTACCTGTGTGTCTAGTGAAAAAAGGTATTACAGGCTTTTGAAGAAAGATGAGAATGGACACCTTGGACTTTTATGTCAGTATTAGTCCTCCTGTTCTTTGAAAAAAAGAATACACTCAGCCAGTATCCATAGATTCTTTATTCATGGATTTCACTGTTCATGACTTGAAAATATTCAAAAATTATATAAATTCCAAAAAAGCAGACTTTGATTTTGTCATTTTATATAAGGGTCATCCTTTTAGTATCCATTGTATTTAGCAGGACTTGAACATCCATGGATTTTGGTCCTGGAACTAAACTTCAGCAGATACCAAGGGCAGTTATGAAGGGCCTATTGAACAACAATAACAACAACAGCAAGGGTTTATTTCTTACCCGCCTTTCCCCATGGGTCAAGGCAGGGAACAACAATAATTAATAGACAAAGAACATCAGTTAAAAATACATCAGTTAAAACACACATTAGTTTAAAGGAGACAAATAAGATATACACATATCAAACCAATCCACATTTAAATTCCATCATTTAAAATTCACAATTTAAAAATCATCTGGATAATCCTGCTGGAAGAGATTAGTCTATAATGTTCTTTTAAATGTGGACAGAGTATTCAACTATTAAATCTCTTCTGGCAGGTTATAAATAATAAAATAAAACAAACAATAATAATAAAAATAAAAATAGTTAAAAGGAAAAACGTGTTCCCTCATGTCACGATCATTAGGTAAGGCCCTTTACAAATGGAGACTTGGGCAGTATGGCACCACATTACTTTTCTGTTGTGGCTCCTTATCTTTCAAACTTTAATCCTTGGAAATTATGAGACTGCCTTATACCCAGTTTTTGCATTCATCCTACGTTCTGGAAAATTACTTTCTCTGGCAGCGGGTCCCAGAGGCAAAGGTCTTTTCCATCCCCGCTAGCCAAGATCTTTTTGAGATGTCATGGTCTCTGCTTGTGTACACAGGGCATGTGCGTTCCTACAAAATTATGGTATAACCAGTCCACAGAGAAGATTGCTTGACTGAAGCTATCTCCACTGCTAGACAACATTGTTGACCTTTCTATTTTGACTGGTCTCACGTGGGCTAATTAAAGGTTCCTTACTGTACTGTTTGTTTGGTGTTGGTCTGCTAACTTTAAACAATACAATTGTTTTTCAAAGTTTTTTTTTTTTAGTTCTTGATCTATAAAGGATGCTACAACTGCAGTACAATCCGATGCATGTTTACTTAGAAATAAGTGCCTTCAGGGTTTGCACACTGGTAAATGTGGTTTTTTAAGGACTGCAGGCTTAGGTCAATCATTTATTTTGACCAATGAATTAAAACCAGATTGATCTAGAAATACTACATATACTCATGTCTAAGTCTAAAAATTTTAGTCAAAAAATTGACCCCCAAAAACCTGAGTTGACTTATCCACAAATTAATGTAAGAACTGTATGTACCATTATCCCTTCACATTTGTGGCTTTGACTTTTGTGGACTTGATTATTCACAGATTTGAGAAAAATATTCTCTCTAGGAATCTCTGGCGCAGTACAGACCGCCGAAAAATGGCAGCCTGCCGGTGCCTATTTTTCCTCCAGAGGGAAGCCGTAGCCACCAAACCACATGGCTTCCCTTCGGCGGAAAAAGAACCCATGAAAAGTGGGTTCTTTCAAAGTTGCAGGGGCGGCGTAACAAATGCACCATTGTAAACACCGCACGGCAGCTTAAGTAACGCCATGTCGTGCTTACGTAACAGTGGTGGCACCCGTGTACACAGGGCGCCGCCATTGTTACACCGCCATTACGTTCTAGGATTGGGGACCATGTGGTTGCCACGCGGTCCCTAACCCTAGAATTGGCCTTGGTATGCTGCTTATTGGCAGTATGTACCGGGCCTCTAGGTCTTCTAGTGCAACTCTACCAGAGATGAAAAACTAGAAATTCCAAGAGAAAACACTTCTCTGCCATTTATAGGTCTTCCAGTGCAATTCTATGGTCAACTTCTGGTGGATGTTAACCACAGACCTAGAGATTACTAAATGGATATTCTCTCAGGTTTTTAAAAAAAGGCTAGTGTTTTTTTTTATTTTTGGTTTTTCCACTTTCATGGGGGTTCTGAGCCCCTAACCCCAGTGAATGTGGATGGCTCACTGTATTGTACTTTAACTCTTATTTAAAAAATGAACAATCCCTGGTGAAAGGCAAGAATGTAGTCTGTCCTGGCCTCTCTGCTCTCTCATTCATACAGCCTTTAGGGTGAGCACAAACATTTATTATGTCTGTTGGAATTTTGTAAATTCTTTGGCATCATTTTCCTTTGCTTTGTCCTTTACATCATTTATCACATGCCCCTAAGTTTTACCTTTGGCGTATCCATGGGTCATATCAAAATCCATAATTTTGGCCCCCAAACCTGTCCTTGACTTATACATGATGTTGACTTATATAGCTGGCCCTCCATATCCACAGATTCTTTATCCATGGATTCAAGCATCCATGGCTTGAAAATATTCCAAAAATATATAAATTCCAAAAAGCAAACTTGATTTTGCCATTTAATAATAATAATAATAATAATAATAATAATAATAATAATAATAGTTTATTTCTATCCCGCTTTTCCAATTCAGATCAAAGAATTATCTTTAATAGAAATACTTATAGAAACTGTGGATGGAAAAATCCTCTTACATATTCTTGTGTGTGAGAGAAAAGATGGATTGTGTCTTCTGAGGTCATGCCATTGCTGCAACAAGCATGTACCTTAGCTAAAAAGGGAGTGTGCCTCTTTTTCCTGTATGCATGTTTATGCAGATTGGCCTGTAATAACCAGGGGAGGTGACTACTGCAAACAGAGTTTTGAATGCTTGGGGCTCTTGTTGAATTTTGTGTTGGCCATGTGTGTCTTAGTGAAGTAATTCATAAATGAATGTATAACATGTGGGAGGGGGCTATCTGGAGAAGATGATATCTCCCTTGTCCCAAGACTCTTCCTTCATTCTTTGTTGTGTGCCATTTGGGAGGCAGCTGTTTGGTTGTGCCCTAAATTGCCATCTTAATACAGCATTTAATTACACTACACAAGTCTGTGAAGCTTTTCTAGCTGCTGACTAGAAAAAATGTATTCATTTTTTTAATTCCCACTTTTCTGATCTCTTATGTCCCAGTTACGAAGAAAGAAAATGTAAGCGTCAGTTAAGAAAAGCAAAATGAAAGCTTGGTCTTTTGCCAGAAGCAGCGTTTGCAAAATTGGCTCTTTTGGGGGTGGAATCATATGAACCTTCAAGGCCCATCCAGAAAGCATAGGATTTGGGAGAGCCAGGTTTTGTTTTGTTTTTTACTTCACCTTTTACCTAACTTGAAACCTTTTCTGTCTATACGTGATCCTGAACCTTTGATGTTTGTAGCCTATTTGGAAACTTCCTGGACAACATTATTTTTTGTATCCGTTATATCAAAGCTGAAAATAATTCACTCCTCTAGATGTTGTTGGGCTGCAAATTTCGGCAGTCCTAGCCAGCATAGCCAGTGGTAAAGAAGGCTGGGAATGGCAGTCCAACAACACATGAGGGCCACACAGTTTTCACCACTGTTTTATATGCTATTTTCCTTTCACTAGCTCAGAGCTTACATAGCTTGCACAGGAGTTCCCAGGTGAACTTAAATTTATGCATTGACCATATCTAGATTTGCTTGGCAGCATGACTGATATTTTCCTCTGCTGTTACCTACTCAGTTATTTGGAAACCCATTTTAAGAACTTCAAAATGTTGATCTTATCAAATATTGCCTAGGAAGGCTAAAGTTGATTTCTTTCTTTCACCTCCAAAGGTGAAAGTCATCTCTTTTTATATATGGATTTTTTTATACATGGATTCAAGCATCCATGGTTTGAAAATGTTCAAAAAAAGTATAAATTTCAAATATCAAACCTTGATTTTCCATTTTTATAAGGGACACCATTTTGCTATGTCATTATATTTAATGGGACTTGAGCATCCATGAATTTTGTTATCCACAGGGATCTTGGAACCAAACCCCAGCGTATAACAAGGGTCCACTGTATTTACTATGAATTGTTTTCAAAATTTAATTAAAACTGATTCCAAAAACCTAAGGTTGAGATTGCAATTCTCTGCCTACTTAGATGAGAGCAGCTTTGCCAAATAGGGCATGTATATCTGAGTGGATTTCCACTGCGAATTTGGTTCATACAAATCAAAGAGGAAGAGTAGATGCAGAAGATTTGGAGACACAACTAGTAGAGGGAAAATTCATTGTATATCTATGTTTTGCATGTACATGCATCAACCAACAATCTTGTCAAAAATCCTTTTCCTTTTAAAAAAATGGCTTTACAATGTTAATATATATTAGAACATATATTTATACAAACAGATGTTAGGTACCCACTTTTTTATTTTAATAAAAGCTGTAAAAAGTAAAAGTATGGGGCTATTTGTTCTCAGGCTGACCAGCTCACAACTAGAGGTTTCATTTGAGTAAAAGCCATATGGGTAGAAACTCGTAGTAGTTAGATAAATATTGGTTGTCTGAGGAAGGCAATGCACAATTTCCTATTACTTATGGTGTGAGCCTACATATCCTGGTTTTAAAAGATGTGAGTCAACTTTCAGGTTACATATTAAAATTCCCTATGCAGTCTTGCAGAAAACAAACAGCACTCTCAATGGACTATAATTGTCAAAGAATGCAATCTTCAGCAAGACTCCTGAACAATGCTTTCTGTTGACAGCATCTTTACATATTAATTTGTAAAGTGGAAGATCCTTCAACTCTTTAACAAGCTGAAATACTAGTTTCACAGGAATCATCCAGTATCACGTTGTCCCTTTCCAAATATACCTTTGCTCAGTGCATGACCCAAGGAAGAAAGCTCTTTTGATTTCTTTATCACCATCACCTCTGCAAGAACAGCTAGAATAGTCCCTTTGGCAAACAGTAGCATTAGTTAAAGTAAACTTTGGTTACACAAGACAATAGGGTCTTGTTTATTGAACAGAAATTCCAGCTTCAGTATCCTGTAAGCCTTTTGTAACAGACAAAACTAGAAATGTCTGGCTTCAATGCAGGTTTATCAAATGTAATATGAATATTTTACGCGAAGAGCCAGCATGGTGTAGTGGTTTGTACATTGAACTATATCTCTGGACAACAGAGACTGAATCTCGGCTTGGCCATGGAAACCCACAGGCTGACTTTGAGCAAATCATACTCTCTTAGCCTCAGAAGATGGCAGTGGCTAACCCTTCCTTTGAAGAAAATTGCCAAGAAACCTCCATAATAGCTTTCCCTTAGGATCACCATCAGTTGGAAATGACTGTAAGACACAACAACAACAACATCAAAACAGCATGTTATATATATAGCTGCACAGGGGTTTCTTTGCCTGTAACAATTGTAAATAGTTGAATACTCTTTACAAGCAAACCCCCTCTGAACAAATCTTGCCAAGAAAACCCCATGTTTGTCTTAGGGTCGCCATAAGTCAGAAATGACTTGAAGGCACATAAGAACAACAGGAATATATGACTAAAATGATAATGTAGGTGCATGCACCATATAGGGAATATTCATGTTAAAAATGAGCTCAAAGGATTTTTTAAAAACAGTGTTGGCTTACGGCGAAAGGTTTTACAGCTGCTACTTGGTTGTGCTAACTCATGTGTCATGGTCCTGTTGGTGGCAGAGGTTATATTATTGGCAGTTGCCCCTTAGTCTCAACCTGGAACCCAATTTTAGTTATTTATGTTGCAAATAATTCTTGCTTTTATAATTTTGTTCTTCACTTGTTTGTTTGTTTCTCGCCTTCCCTTGTACGGTATATTTTTACTTTTTTTCTTGTTGTACTCAAAGTAAGACAGATTTTCACTTTGTTTTTAGTGAGTAACATTAGACTGAAGGCTTGCATACATTTTTCTTCAGTGGTTTTTTACAGTTCTGTCTTTTGTTGGTGCCAGTTCATTGGAAGGATTAATTTTGTTTGTTGGCCCCATGATAGGTTCACCTTAGGGTCTCCATAAGTTGGAAATGACTTGAAGGCACACAACAACAAGACTAACAAAGAGAACCAAAACATGAAATGATCATTGTTGTCCTACCAAATTTTAACAGATTTTATCTTTTCCCCCAACCTCCCTTATGTATTTAGCTTGTACCATTGGCACCTCCAAAGCATCGGTAGGAGATGCTCCCTGCAGTCCCTGCCCAGCCCACAGTTACTCTTCTACTCCAGGATCCAGTGAATGTGCCTGTCTGGCTCGATACTACCGTTCATCTTCAGATATATCTGATGCCCCCTGCACCAGTAAGTACCTAAGAATGAATGGGATTAAACATTTGGGATTAATTTACCTCTCTTTCTGTTGGCCCATGCTTCTTGTGGTCCTCGCTAGCCACTTTGCATCCTCCCTTTGTCCTGAAACCAGAAATTGCTTTGTCCTAGCTTCCCCATCTTGTCTTTCTTTCCTCTACAGTTGTCCCTTCACATTTGGGACTTTGTCTTTTGCACATTTATTTGTGGTTTTGATTAATATGTTCTCTCCTGGAATCTCTAGGTCATCCAATGCAGCTCTTCCAGAAGATGACCATAGAGTTGTGCTGGAGAACCTAGATGTTCCTAGAGGAAACACTTTTCTAGGCATTTGTAGGTCCACCAGCATAATTCTGTGATCAACTTCTGGCAGATGGTGACCATAGAGTTGCACTGGAGGGCATGGAGATTCCTGCAGAGGTGCACTTTTAGAGAAAATAATAGGTTTTTCTTTTAATTTGTGGTTTTTCCACATTCACAGTGGTTCCTCACTTCTAACCCCAGTGGATGTGGAGGGACCACTACATTAAATATCTCCTTATTCTCTCTCTTCTTCCTGCCTAGTCTCATAGTAAGGATTGTGTTTCTTTACTCTTTCCTTTGGGACTTGCTCATTCACTGATTTATGGATCATTTTTAAAATTAAAAACGAAACAAAACAGAAGTTACAGTTGTGTGACTAACGGCAATGCATGTTTTCGCTTACAAAAGTACAATTTTCTCCCCTCTGTGGTTTGTTTTAGGAATGCATCTGGGAAGCAAATGTGTGTTAGCCATGTTTAATGTATCATACTATCTGTTTAGAATTTTCCCTTTCTGGTTATTTTGATGACCTGATACTTAGACCGTTTCTTCAAAAGCAAATAATTCTCAATGAGAGAGTAAAGCATGCAAATTATAACAGAATATTATAATAGAAACCAGGGTGCTTTAAAGGTAGAATATAACAATACCTTGTATGGGTCAGACAAATGTCCGGCTAGTCCAGCATATTGTTTATGACAGTCGCTGGATGTCTCTAAATAGCTCACAAGCTGGACATGAAAATGGCAGCATCACTCCTGTTCGTTGTTCACAGGGTTAGATAATCAGAAGTATTCTGTGCCTGGACATTAAACAGGTATATGTTAAATGAACATCGGCCATTTTTGCCATCACTTCTGCAGTTAGCAGAAGAAAGACCTGGTGAATTTAAAGGGGGGCAAAGCAAAAAAGGACTGCAAGATGATGGAGTGGATTACCATTGGTGACCATAGCAGTAGTCCTTTTGCATGCATGGATTTTTTTATTTTCTAGAAAGATACCTGGAATTACTCTTGTTCATTTTCTTGCAGCAGAACAATCTGCTTTGTTTGGCTGCAGCATTAACTTTTGTCACAAGCAGTTTGTGCCTAGAACTTTAAAAGCTTCTGATGAAGAGTTTTCTCAAAATGCACTTGGAGCCCTACCAATCTGTGCAATGGCTTTTTCATTTCCCCCCCTTCAGGCCCAGGCTGAGAATTCAGCTAGCCCTATTTATCTTCTTTTGCTCCTTTCTGTGCATGTTTTATTTTCCCTGGCTATCACCTCAATTCTTCACAGCCTCATTTTCCACTTTTTGTAGGTACCCCAACAGCTCCCCGTGACCTCAGCTATGAGATTATTGGGTCCAATGTTCTCCTGACCTGGCGCCTCCCTAAGGATCTAGGGGGCCGAAAGGATGTCTTCTTCAATGTCATCTGCAAGGTGTGCCCGACTGGATCACCAGGGCCTTGTGTGCGTTGTGGAGACAGTGTCCAGTTTGAGCCACGTCAGGTGGGGCTGACAGAGAGCCGGGTTCAAGTTTCCAACCTCCTGGCCCGTGTGCAGTACACCTTTGAGATCCAAGCTGTCAACCTTGTGACAGAGCTGAGTCCAGATGCTCCGCAGTATGCTTCCATCAATGTTAGCACCAGCCAGTCAGGTGAGGAATTGCTTTCTTTCCACTTTGTTTAGTGCTCACTTAATCTTCTGATTTAACCCATTCCCTTTTGCTGCTGCTGTTCAGATATGGCCCTTCTATGCAACAAGACAAAAAGTGCAGTGCCTCAAGTATTACATTACATATGGTAGTGTGGGAGGCAGCTAGCCTGAGCCATGTGCCACAGTCCCATGAAGGAAGATGCTGGAGAACTTTGTTTGCTCCACATCTTCAAGCAAACAGTCACCTAGTTTGGACTACCTGGACTGACTTACAGATTGGGATACATCTTGCAACATAGGAAAGAGGGGAGAAGCATGGGCTGTTGGCCTTGGCAATATGGCAGTGCTGCCTAGCTTGTGGTGCTGAGCACATCTGGCAGCGCACTGAGATGATATATTTTTAATCTTCCTTCCTTTTTTGGGAAGTGCTCCCAATACTGAAGGAGGAGGACGACACAGCTTTGCCAGAACAACACAGGGAAGTTCTTCTGACAGAGTGGCATAGTGGGCAAACTTTACTGATGTTCATATCCTCCCCCTGCTGAAAAAAATGGGAAATAGGGGAAGGTGTCTCAAAGAGACCTGTGAAGATAGATCTAATGTTCTGGTTGAGGCCAAAATATGAAGTATTTTGAATACTAAAACCCTACACAAACGCTATTATCATGGTGGGGCCAACCAGATTTTCTCTCTCATGTATTAAAATGCTTTGGATTGATCCTGCTGGTATTCTCCCTTTAGATTCTCAAACCACTATATTATATACCACCACCATCACTACTGCTACCATTTTTATAATATTTTCATGTGTTCAGTGTTTCACGAGAATTTTATCCAGATGAAATCACAGGAATGTTATCTATCTTATCTAAGATCACTTCCTCAGTGTCAGAGGGGGACTCTGAAATTTTGTGAGGGCGAAATAACATTAAGAGAGATAGCACAATATTCAGTCAGCCCTTCTTATACATGGATTTTTTAATACACGGATGCAAGCATCCACGGTTTGAAAATGTTCAAAAAAAATATAAATTTCAAATATCAAACCTTGATTTTCTATTTTTTATAAGGGACACCATTTTGCAATGTCATTATATTTAATGGGGCTTGAGTATCCATGGATTTTGTTATCCACGGGGGATTTTGGAACCAAATCCCAGTGTATAACAAGGGTCCACTGTAATGGTTTGAGCATTGGACTATGACCCTGGAGACCAGGGTTTGATTCTCTCCTTTGCCCTGGAAACCCAGTGGGTGACCTTGAGTGAGTCACACATTCTCAGCCTGAGAAAACCCCATGATAGTTTTGCCTTAGGTTTGCCATAAATCAGGAACAACTTGAAAGGACACAACATACCAACAATAATAAATAACACTGAATCACCATACAGGTGTACAGAGATGTTATGAAGATGACAACAACCCTGTTAAGTAATCTGGGGCTATTAACTTCCTCCTACCCCATATTTCTGTTTTATGGGAACTGAGGCATCAATGGCCACCATGTGCATCAATGGCAGAAACAAGATGTAAATCAAGGAGTTCCTGCCTCTCATCTACTGTGCTAAAACCACTCTCACTGCAACCCTTTTTTGCTACATTCTTTATTGTCTGCAGTTTTAAAGAGACTTTTCAAGTCATTACCTTCCTCAAATAGACATTTTCCCTCATTCTCTTTGGCAAAGATAACAGGTTTAGCAAATGGAGGTTTAGAAAATGGGCAGAAAGAAGATGTCATCAGAATCAGGAGTTAGCCTGGAGGGGACAGGAAGGGAGGAGGTAGCCAGCCATCTGTGTTGGAGAAGCAGGTGCTTTGCTAAGACAGATAGGATCCCCTGTCAGGGTTTGGCGGGGGGGGGGGGGGGGGGCTCTGAACATCAAGCCCAGTGCAGGAATAAAGAATTCTTATGCACCTTCTTGAATTCTGTGGCTTTATCTGTGGCTTTATCTGCATTCCCCACAGTTTATGTAACAATGCAGTGCAGAAGCACATTAATAGGAGTATGGAGTGAGGTGGGGAAATGGTACTGCAAATATCCATGCTTAGCCACTCCCAGAACATTTCATATTTTTTTATTTTGCTTTTTGAACAAGTGTCATTAACTTTTTTTGTTTTGCTAGAACCACAAAAATTCCTCACAGCAGTTCAATTATACAATCTTTTGTATAGTTTAATTGCAAGAATATGGGACATTCGGCAATAATTCTGATCTTAATAATTCTTATGCTGTTATCTGTGCTGCTGAAAGTGGAGGAGGATTTACGATTCAGCTTAAGGTGTAAACTCCTAACATATTTAGAACTCCTGAGTATTGTGCACAACCCCAATAGCTGCAAAAATAAGTGGTGGTTTATACAGTCTTTATATAGTGTGAGATATATAATATATATATATATATATATATATATATATATATATATATAATGAATAAATGTGCATTTCTGGACAGTTTAGTGGCTTTGCATGCTGACTGTTGTTGTAAACAACTAATTTGCTCAGTATGGCAGCTATTTAGTCACAAATTGCTTTTTGAAAGGCAGTTTGAGTATATTGAGAAATACAAAAGAAACCACAGCACCTTTTCTTTAAATCATGCCAGTATTTGACATATATATTTTTAATCTATCCAGAGGCCATGGAATCTCATAACAAATTTGAGGAACATTGGATTCTTCCTTATATGAAGTCAGGCCAGTCTACCTCAGTACAGTTGGCCCTTGGTATCCACAGATTTTTTATCTAGAGATTCAAGTATCCCCAGCTTAAAAATATTTCAAAAATATATAAATTCCAAAAAATAAACCTTGATTTTACCATTGTATACAAGGGCCATCATTTTACTATGCCATTATATTTAATGGGACTTCAGCATCCACAGATTATGGTATTCATGGGGAAATCTGGAATCAAACCTCAGCATATACCAAGTGCCCACTGCAAACAACAACAACAACAACAACAACCCATTATATTTAATTGGACTTGAGCAGCCATAGATTTTGGTATCCACTTGGGAACCTGGAACCAAACTCCAGGGGATACCAAGGGACCACTGTACGCTCTACATTGAGTGTCAGTGGTCTCTTCTGAGTGTCAAATTTACAGTCGGCCCTCCATATCCATGGATTCTTTATCCATAAATTTAACCATTCACAGTTTGAAAATATTTTTTAAAAATATAAATTCCAAAAAACAAATCTTGATTTTGCCCTTTTTACTATGCCTTTGTATTTATTGGGACTTGAGCATCCACAGATTTTCGATATCCATGGAGGGTCCTGGAACCAAATCCCAGCGGATACCAAGGGCCCATTGTACTTCTTATTCCTTCCTGAAGATGCTGCAGTCTGAATCTGGAGCTTTCTGCACACAAAATCAGGTGTTCCACCACTGCACTGCTGTCCCTTGCCTCTTCCTGACTGAAATCTAAAATTATTTTATTGAACATACAATATGTACAAATGATTTTGATCACCACTGAAATTTTACTGCCACTTTTGAGGCTGATTTAAGCATATTTCTAATGCTAGAGTACAGGTGGTCCACAACAGTAGAGTGAATTCATCTAGCAAAAATCACACTTCTGCTTTTGTGGATAAATGAGTCAAATATAACTTTGTTGTTGTGTAGCTTCAGGTCATTTTCAACTTATGGCGCCCCTAAGGCAAACCTATCATGGATTTTTCTCAGCAGGATTTGTTCAAAGGAGGTTTGCCATGGCCTTCCCCTGAGGCTGAGAGCATGTCACTTGCCCAGTGGGTTTCATGGCTGAGCCGAGATTCGAACCTTGGTCTCAAGAAATGTAGTTCAACATTGAAACCACTACACCACATTGGTTCCAAGCATAACATACTAAGATGCAAGAAAGTCTAAATACCTGGGAAGGAAAAGAGGCAGATTTCTCACATTTCTAGTGGGAAAATACACAAGAAGGAAGAAGTACAATTCAGGATAGGTTTTCCCCCTCTGTCTCCTGCTTCTAACACATTTGTCTTCTCCTCTGCTGCTTTTCAGTTTCTCTTCTCTCTCACCTTTCTCTGTGTCACAGTTGTTCTCCTTCTTCTCCCAGTTGCTTTGTCTTGTCTCTTCCTTTCCCTGTATCTTTTCAGTTCCCATCAGTTTCTATCCTTGGCAGCCCGTATTTCAAAGAATTTTAAAACAAATGTTACAGCGATGTACAGCCTGTCTTGTCTCTGAACAGAAAGCATATGAGAGGTTGACAAAAAGTAAAAATATGTGAACTGCTAGTCTGTCTGAATTTCTGCAGTTTAGTCTCTAGGTCTGGACAAAGCTAGAAGCCTTTCTTAAATGTCAGAAAGTCAAGTACTGCTAGTTACTGCTGAAGTTCAGTTATGGTTGCAGCTGAGTGTTGTGCCATCCTGCAAGAGTCCTGGAGAAAGGCAGCCGTAGAGTAACATTTCAGATATCGTTTGTGAAGAGGTAATGGCTATGAAAGAAATAGAAAAGCCCCTAAAATGCAAAGATATACAACTCAGCACAAAAGTTAGAATCATACAAGCTGTTGTATTCCTTATTACCATGTATGGATGTGAGAGCTGGGCAATTAAGGAAGAAAATAGGAGGAAAATAAACTCATTTAAGATGTGATGCTGGAGAAGAGTGCTGAGGATTCCATGGACAGTGAAAAGGTCAAACAAATGGGTGCTAGAGCACATCAAGCCAGAAATCTCCCTGGAAGCCAAGATGATTACATTGAGGCTGTCATACTTTGGCCACATCATGAGAAGGCATGACACATTGGAAAAAACAATAATGCTAGGAAAGATGGAGGGAAGCAGAAAGGGAGGGAGACCCCATACCAGATGGATGAACTCATATTACTTTGAAATAAAACTCATCTAAATTCACCTCAAAACAGTGGCGTCCCTGCCCAGGTGTCACCCGGTATGTGGAGGCGGGGCATTTGGGGTTGGGGCCATAAGGGAATTCCCTCATTTCATTGACACAGCACATAGAACGGCACTGCAGCAGCGAGGTGAGGGTTGTGCTCAGTCCTCTCAGCAGCTCCCCACCTTCCGAGTCCCATGTGGCCATTGGTCCTGGAAGGCAGCCACCTTCCCCCTCCCTGCCAGCTTTCTGGGTTCCACGGGGCCATGGCTGCATTTAAGCTGGAAGACAGCAGCCTGCTCCCCCTGGTATGTACTGTCCCATCGGGTGACACCCCCTCCTCTGGGATGTCACCTGGTGCAGTCTACAGAAAAAAAATTAAGGAGAATTTTTTAAAAGGCAGGAACAGAATGGATAAACACACATGAAAATGACTAGAGGGTTGTCTTATTCTTTTTGTGTGCCTTTAGGTTGTTTCTGACTTTTGGTTGCCCTAAGGCTAACCTGTTATAGGGTTTTCTTGGCAAGTTTTGTTGCAAGGAGGTTTGTCTTTGCCTTCCCATGAGGCTGAGAGACTGTGGCTTGTCTAAGATCACCAAGTGGGTTTCCATGGCTGAGTGGGGAATCGAACTCCAGAGTTACAGTCCCACACTCAAACTGCTACACCATGCTGACTCTTGTAGTGGGCCAAATAAAATGTCTTCCCCAGTCTCCTTGATGAGGAATCCAGACAATGCAGGGCTCAAGCCAAGCAATATCTGGTTAGCTCACCACCAAACTCCCTTAGAACGGTTTTAAAAACTTCACTATTTGCTTCGGATCTTCCTGGAATTGGGGCATTGGGTGGTTGTTTGCAATGCGTTCTGCTGTGCAACCACAGCACATAGTTCACTCCGAGGCACCCAAACATGTGTTTGAAACCGGACATCTCATTCTGACCTCAGAGCAAGCAATTTGCTGTGATGGCCACAGATTGACCATAGAAACCCATTGGGTGACCTTGGGCAAGTCACACTTTCTCAGCCTCAAGGGCAGGCAATGGCAAGCCTTCTCTGAACAAATCTTGCCAAAAAAACCCCATGATAGGTTCGCTTTAAGAAATGATATAAAGTCACACAAGAACAACAGCATTTTCTAGCCAAGGTCAAACTAAGGGAGCATGGGTATATCTCTGTGTGCACCCTAATTTTTAAGCGATAGCTCTATTGATTCATTTCAGTCTAAAAAGGGGTTTTATAGTTTACCATTTTATTTCAGTATACATTGTCATGTATAGTCCATTTCTTCAGAAGCAACTGTATTATTTTCCAAGCACAATCTTCTAGAAAACATTTAAGAGTACCCTCAAACTTTTTCTCCTTGCACATCCCAAAGGCCCAGACATATCTTTGGGGAGGTATGCAGATAGAGGCAGGTAATTGCTTTCCCAGTGTGTAGTGTCCCAGTATTTCTAGTAGGAAAGTGTTGCTGCAGATGCCATTCACATGTAAGAAAAACACAGCAGTTCAGTATTTTCCTGGATAAGTGAGATATTGGAATGAAAATACCCATTATTCTATGTTTCACATTTGAGCCCAAGCTCAACACCTATATCCAACCCCAAGAAGATAGCAAGAATGAAAAACTGAAATAACCCTTGTTCATATTATACTAGGTTTCAAACCTGAAGTCCAAGCTGGCTCTTTTATTTGTTTGAGGAGAGGAAGGGTGTGTATATGAACAATTTAAAACAGAATATAGTGCAAACTGTGAAGCTGTGTATCTTGAATGTTGTACAGTGGTACCTCGGGATACGAATTACCCAGCTTACGAATTTTTCGGGATACGAATAAACCCCATAGGGATTTATTGTTTCGGGTTACGAACGTTTTTTCGGGTTACGAAAAAACGCCGGCGCTGTTTTAAATGGAGCCGCGGCAGAGCCGCGGCTTTTTTTCCCATTAGCGCCTATGGCAATTCGGGTTACGAAGGTTTTTCGGGTTACAAAATTAGCCGCGGAACGAATTAATTTCGTAACCCGAGGGAGCACTGTATTTAACTAGTAATTTGTTTTAGTCAGAAATGATGTAGTAAGGGGAGAATAAGGTTTAATAAATCACGCAATCATTTCCTGGACTTTTTTGAAAAGTACTACAAGGATATAAATTGGTTTTGTGTGTTGTCAGGACTGGGACTATCAGTATCCATAATAGAAATCTAGAGTACAGATTCTCTAACTTGAGGTCTTTCTAGTCAGGAACGGAAACTAGAGATTCCTTTGGGGGCTGAAACACAATATGAAGTATAAGGTTTGTTGTTGTTGTTGTTGTGTATTTTCAAGTTGTTTCCAACTTGATAGGCAACCCTATCATGGGTTTTCTGGGTGAGATTTGTTCAGAGGAGGTTTGCCATTGCCTTCCCCTAGGATTGAGAGCTGTGACTTGCCCAGGGTCACCCAGTTGATTTTATGGCCAAGCGGGAATCAAGCCTTGGTCTCCAGAGTCATAATCCAACACTCAAACCACTATGCTATGCCACTCTATTATGTAAATGAGCCTGCAGAGATACCAATTTTGTCTCTTTCTGTTCCTTTTGGTACCCAGAGAGATGTTAGACTTGGTGTTGAACTGTTCAGTGGGTAGCCCCAACCTCAGATCATGATATTTCCAGTTTAAGACTCTATTCTCTGACATATACAATTTCTCTGGTACAGTCAGCTCTCTGTATCCATAGATTCCTTATCCACGGATTCAAGCATCCACTGCTTGAAACTATTCCAAACATTTATAAATTGCAAAAAGCAACCCTTGATTTTGCCATTTTACTACCCTGCTGCATATAATGGGACTTCAGCAGCCACAGATTTTGGTATCCACGGGAGGTCATGGAGCCAAACCCCAGCGGATGCCAGGGGCCCACCGTAGTTCTTTCTCACCTTCTTTTCCCCACCTTTTGCCAGGGAAAAAGTGACTAGCCAATCTTGTGAGGGATTTCTCGTCCTGCCAGTAGCAATCTACCATTCCTGGTGTCTGTTTCCAAAAGTGTGAAAGGGTTCAATTTTTGATGGGGGCTCTTTTGGCTGCACGAGGGAAGCAAATCGCTCATACCTCCGAGGAGTCTGGAGAGACCAGGAGAGCCAACAGTCTCCTCTATGGCGCTGTGGTGCCTATTGGGCCCTCATTGTGGTCAGGTTCTTCTTTGTGTGCTGTTTTCTCCCCCGCCCCTATTCTCTTCCCGGAGATCATTAGGAGTGAGCTTGAGATGAGCTGTCCTCGATTCGTAGTGACAGCTCACGCTAACGAGGCCTCTGTGCTTCCATCACATGGTCCCAGCTCACCCCCCTTCTTCTCTTCGTCCCCCTTGGCAGCTTTTCAATTGAGCTTAGCTTTTTTCCCCCCGATTACACATATATTTGGGAGGACTTTGCCTAGGCTTGGAGAAAGAAAGGATAAAGGGAAAGGGGAGGGCTGTGGACGACAGGAAGAAGGAAACCCTTTTAAATGGACGGCAGTATCGGTTATAAGGAGAGCCTTTGGACCAGATCCAAGGTGCTGGTTTACTGGCCCGACAATTCAGGAATGCAGACCCTTCCCCTGTTTGTCCCCGGTTGTCCCAAAGTGCTGGTATTCTGCTTGCTGGCCAGACAATGTCCCCGGGTTTTGCTATTTGTAGGCAACATGGCCTTTGAAAACGGGAGGATTGATTTGGGTGCCGTGGATAATTCACATACGTTTTCAAAGCTGCCTAAATTACAGTAATAAGTCACCATGACATTTTGTGGTTGTGAATTCTAAAAACTCATCTGCTCCATGAAAAGCCCTTTCATTTGCCCTCTGTGAGCATGTTGTCAGTCTGTTTGGTTGGGGGATCCCAAATTCTAGTACTGTGAGAGATGCAGGGAAACATCACTATTACCTTTTCTAATTTCTTTTCATCAGTCTTAATTTTATGTACATCTGTCATCCCTACCCCTGTAGTCTTCTTTTTTAAACTAATCTTTCAGGGAAAGGAAGGTGCTGCAATTCTTTGGTTGTTGTAGGTGCTTTGTAAGAGAGATGAAAGGTGGGCCACAGAAGCCTCATCATATTGGATTGTTTTTCTGTCTCTTTTTACTATTTTATCCAGGTTGATTTAATTTACATCACAAATTAAAATGAGATTTCCCATTGATGCTACTTTATATGTTTTCTTAACTTTTGTGCAGATCTTACTAGTAAACCATGTTAATTTACAGCTGAATTGCATATTAATTATGCTCCAGTTTTATTCTTAACAACGGCCCTTGGATCCCAATACAAGCATTTCATACTCTTTTGTTCTCTTTTCTCCTCCTCCTCCTCCTCTTTTTTTTTCCTTTTTGAAATATATAGATAATGTCATTTTTAAAGGCGTAGGGAATATGTGGCCTTCACATATATTGCTGGACTGTAATCCTAGCTTGGACTGATTGGAGTTGCACTCAAACATCTGGAGGGTCATTTATTTCCTATCCTCAGCTGCTTTAAAATGCTGTTACATAGAATCTCTTTCTTACTATCACCAGCCATTGCAGTCTGTGAGGTTTATGTTACAAACCTATGCCCATTTACCATGGAGCAAACTCCGCTGCAAACAAAGAATGGACACAAATCGAATTGCATTGTAAAGATGACAATATAGGGAGCTGTGCAAAGACCATAGTTGCCTTCCTTCTAGTGTTGCTCCAGTCTTACTCTCACAAAAACAAAGCCTCAAGTAAAAATGAAATGTTCAGGACTAGGAACTAGAGGTTGGTTTGTTTGTTTGAGAGATCACATGATGTAGTGGTTTTAGCATTGGGGTACAACTCTGGAGACCTGTAAGTATCCAAAAATCCCCTAATATATTTATGAAACATTAAGGTGCCAGCATTAGTGGATGCAGTTTGCAATGGCATAAGCAGTACCAGAACAGATAGTATAAATGACACATACACCCAGCCATGCGGAAAAGCATGGAGATGGAGGAGCTTGTTAGAAAGAGTGCTGACACCCCCCCCCCCATTACTCTGCATGTTTGACAGAAACCGAAAGCCAGAAGATGAGTTCTGCCAGATCAAACAAGACCAGATCACTTCTTTCATCTCTTGTTTATTCCTAAGCATCCCCTTCCTGTCATTTATTCCTGAGGACTCCAGATCTTGTCTAGGTGTTGTAAAGTCAATGAAGCATCTTCAATCAAAATCAAACCCCTTTCATCTTTCAGATATCAAAAAAACTTTTCCACCTGGGAAAACTTTCCAGGTTCCATTGAGGGGCAGTTAAGCTTTTGGTTTCCCATGGAACCTCTGTGAACTGGGATGGCTTTAAGGGTATAAATACCAACCCGAAACATAACCTTTTTGTAGCAGTCACCCACCCCACCTCTTGCATGCAGGGTGACTGCTGTCCACAGATTTCAGTCTGTATTCTTTATTGATGCCGATTTCCCCGAAACCTGTATTCTCAAGTCTTGCAGCTCGGGTCTTCATACTTTCCAGCTTTCTGTGGACCTTCCTATTTGAGACAGATAGCTATTGCCTCATTCAAGCCTCAGTCTCAGAAATCCCCTTTCATTTTTTTTTTTATATTCAGTTAGCTCTATATGCTGGATATCTGAGGGGGTTATCTTTATGTATGTGTTACTTTATACTTTTCTTAATGAAAGTGTATGTAGTTCCCCCTTGCCTGGAGTCTCTGTCAGGGATTACCAGCATAGCTGCTGTTCCATTCCTGCATATTACTCCCTCTCACAAAGCCAAGCCAAGTATTTTCCTAAAATAATTAAAATAGATTGCAACTGCTAGTGGAGGCTGTGCAACCCAGGTTCGAATCCTTCTTGCCCATGTCATCCCATTGGGTGACTGAGCAAGTGAGATTCTCTCAGCTTCAGAGGATGGCAAAGTCAAATATCCTCTGAACAAATCTTGCCAAGAAAAGCAACAACAAGGGGGTTGGTTTGATTCAAATTTTAATGTGAACTTAGCCAATTTGCATTTTACAAACTATGATGTAAAGCTAATTTGCACACAATTATCCTTAAGGCATAGCAGTTATCTGAATTGTGCAATGTGATTTGCACATCAAAAACTACATACAATAATGTTTTCATTAGGAAAGTTGGTAGAGAAGAATGCACAAGCTAGGAAATCACATCTAAAAAGACATTCAGGCGGTATATTAGGGGAAACTGTGTACAAAAATGTCTCTGATTTTTGGGGGGCAATATTGTTCACTGATGGAACACTATGTATAAGAATGTATTTGTCTTGAAAATTTGTGGAGAAAAATGCATGTTAGGAAAAATCGCATCTAGAAAGCAGCAGCATTACTGGGGGGTGTAGGGGGTTCGGATCACACCAGGTGATACTTTGAAAGGAAACTTAGGGGGGATACAGATGGGCAGAAAGGGGCGCCGAGACGCTGCCCCTTTCTGCCCCACACAGAGGCCGCAGCAACCAAACTGCAGCCTCCAGGAGCCTCAAAAAGAACCTACTCCCTGCACCCTCGCACATCCTCACATGCAACAATGATGTCCATGAGGCACTGCACCATCTGGACTCGGCATTGCACGTACGTCATCATGGTGGCCCCTGTGTGGTCAGGGGCGAGCCAAAATGGCGCGCAGACAGTGTGGTAGGGCTTGGGAGCATGTGGATGCTCTGTTCTCCCAAGCGCTAAAATCAGCCCCAAGCCGGCACATAGCACCAGTTTGTACCGGGCCTTAGTGAACAATTCTATCCCTGTGTAAAACAAGGAACAACAATAAAACTGTAATATAATATGTCAGAAAAGCACGTGGATTAGAGGAAATACTTAATTGAAGTATGGGGGGGAAAACCAAGGTTTTACATCTTCTCTGAAAGGCCCAGAAAAAGGATAGGTGTGGTGATGGATGAATCCGCTAGTACATGATAGCACTAATGCATTGTTATTAGCTTCTGTGCCATTGCAACAGTGCAAATGAAGTGCTATTGGCACACCATTCATGGTGTTTCCTCATTAATAAGTTATGGGGCGATTCCAGGTTATTCATGGGAGAAGTACTGGATGACCATGATGAAGTGTGAAAATTTTCACACAGTTATGCTATAATGATGGGAGCATTCTGTTTTTTCTCCTGTTTTATAGCCCCCAATCTCCAACATATTTCATGTCCTTCTATCAGTAGGTGAACATCTCCCTACTTCTGTCAGAGGCAGCCAGAGATGTGAATCAAGGTAGAGAAACTAATGACATTGGCATGTGGGCTAAGTGGAATGAAATGATACTGAGATGGAGTAAGGAGCAACACAGAGCAGAATTTAAGAGTGACAGCTTCATTCTTTCTTGTAATATATAACTCTGTGTCATTACAAAGAGTAAGGTGGGTACATTAAGCCAAATGCAGGCAAATTTTAGAAATTGTTGGAACAGTCCAGTACAGCAATCCGTGCTGGGAAATAGTAATGTGTGCTGCTTTCTTTCGTGATGCTGCCATCAGAACAGGAGGTCAGAGTTACTGGCATCCTAGGGTGATATGTGAATCTGCAATTTACCATCCAGTTACAGAGATGGGAAAACACAGTATTATAGCTGCCTGAGTGCTACATTCTTTTAGGAACATACATTTGAGATGGAAACTGTCTTGTGCATTAGCTATTCCCCACACATAGCAAACTGTTTCTTTAATGAATATGCCTGCATAATGCTTCTAAATACTGTGTATACCCATGCATAAATCGAGAAATTTTAGTCAAAAATTTGACTCTAAAAATGAGTCAATGTAAGTTCTGTACTTTAACTCTTATTTTTTTAAAAAGGAACTATCCCCTGGTGAAAGACAAGAGTATAATCTGTTCTTCCCCCTCCACTCTTGTTTTCTTTTGTTTCATCCTTTAGATTCATCCTTTAGATTGTTACATGCTCCTAGGTTTTACCCTTGCCTTATCCACGGGTCATATCAAGATCCATAATTTTGGTCCCCAAACCTGCCCTCAACTTATACATGAGGTCAACTTATAGTTGAGTGTATATGGTACCTGTGAACAAAAATACAGTGTGCAGAGTGGTTCACTGTGGGTTATGTATACCAGACACTGGTACATTAATGATCCCATGACTTATACATTCTTTAAATTGAACTTTCATACTTTTGAGGAAGTGATATGGGATTGTAATGGGGGAGTATATTCCTATAAAATTGCAAGAGAATGCAGAAAGATCCGCAAAGTAAACAGGTATATTGTTTCAGGTGTTAGAAATCTGCCACAGGTGTCTACCAGTGTGAGGGCATGACCATGCCACCTTGTACCTACCAGAAGATATAAAACCAGCTCCCTACACACACATGAGTTGGAGCAGTGGGATTTTGAGAGGCCATAAGTATGGGAACTGCCAAGGTGTGATGAGGATTTCAGCTTGAAGCACTGACATTGACAGGCGTTAGTGCAGAAAGGTCATTAGACAGACTTCACAAAGCTGAGGAGATATAGTCAAAGAGGAGATTTTGAGGGCTGGGCATGACCCTGAGATTATCGACTGTGAAGGAAAGTGGAAATGTTGGTTCATGAAGGAAATTGATTTAGATGATTTCCCTTGCTGTAAGAATCTCATCATTTATATTTGCCTGAAAGAAACAACCCAAGTATATGGTAGAAAAGGGCACAGGGTTTTCATAAGATAATGCATGCTCAAAAATCGATTCTGTTATAACCATTAGAATAGGTCTGCACAGCAAGTGGCCCACTAAGCCATGTGCAGCCTGGCCACCATGATTTGTGGCTTGCCAGGTGCTTCTCTTGTACATTTTCCAGTCCTCTCAAGGATATATTTAAAAAGTGGGCTTCATGAAGCCTCCATTGCAAGAGAGGGTGAGATCTGGAAGCCAATTTTCAACCCCTGGATCCACCATAGTCTACACCACCCTCCCAGCCCCATCAGGATGAAACAAAACTGGAATTCCACTGTATGAAAAAAAAAAAAACCCTAACAACTTTCTGTCTTGAGGAGTCTTGAGCCTTAGACCAACACAGACAAAAAGGGAATCTAGAATAAAAGAAGGGAAAAACAAAGGTTAAAAACAGTATTTTAAATATTCCTTCAGATTATACAGCTTCAATATAGCAAGACAGACTTGTACTAGACTACTAGGGTGATCATTGTCTGGCGAAAGTTTAAATGCAGTTGCACATAATCTGGCAACATTATATGTTGTATCAGGGTTGATGTATGAAAGCAACAGAGAAATGTAAAATTGACCAGTGTGTCCTTGGAATTTATATAATAGAGGTGAAATAAGGCTGCGGTGGATGTCCCTGTAGTATGAATACTGGAGTAAAACATGCTCTGTTGTCTCTGTTTGGCCAGAGTCACAGGGGCTGTCTGAAAAGGGGTTTTTCTTATATCGGCCTTCAAGGACAGCTGAGGGAAGGACATGGAACTGTGCCAAAGTAAAGGCTTTTTGGTACTTTGTAAAGTCTTTAGGTATTTTGCGTTTTGCTAAGTATGCCATAGGTGATGGCAAGTATCAGTTGGAATCATTAACAATAAAAGTTGGGGTGCTAGCTAGGTCTAGCTGTTGCTCTATATCTATCATCAGTCGTTTGATAATTGCTTAAAGATTCTGTTCTGTTCAGTCCTGAGCCTTGTTTTAATTCAATACAGTTACTTTTCAAGGAGTGAAAATTGCCTTTCCCCCCACTGTTTCCCCCCCCCATCTTTGGGTGTGGCCCAGGGCTCCCAAAATAGACCCTAGTCCCTACAGGGTCCCTACCACTGCCTAGTGGGATTTCACATGTTGGTGGAGGACAATGTTTACCTCTGCAGGTTACAAGCAGACATATCTCCCTGTTTTCTTATTTCTTATGCCCTGTATTCTTCTTTAAAGTGGCAAATCAAGCACAAGTACAGTCCACCGAGATGTCCTCCTATACAAGCCAGTTGAAATGAGATGAGAGAAAACAAGTAGTGACAATGAGGATTGATTGTATGAAATGAATGGGCTCAGTGCAAATCAGAGAGAGTGTATCAGTGACAAAATAGATGATGAGCCTCCTTCCCTACAGGATCATCAGCCGGAAGCTTGCATTCTGAGCTTAATCCCTATGATCTCTGTGAATCATTTATAGACTAGGACCAGAAAAGTTGTCAAGCTTGGGTTTAGTTTGCACCATAAAGAGATTGTTTGTATTAGGTAAATTGTGCTACTTCAAACTATTGGGAGGGACCACATAACTCAATAGTCTTCGATTCTGGAGGTGGAAGAGGAAGGAGGAAGAGGATGAGGACAAAGAGGACATATTTAACATTGTCATATTGGGGAGGGAGCAAGCTTGTTTTCTGCTGCTCCAGAGACTAGAACACGGAACAATGGATGCAAACTACAGGGAAAGAGATTCCACCTCAACATTAGGAGGAACTTCCTGACACTAAGGGCTGTTTGACAGTGGAACACACTTCCTTGGAGAGTGGTGGAGACTCTCTCCTTGGAGGTCTTTAAACAGAGGCAGGAAAGATGGCCATCTGTTGGGGATGCTTTGATTTAGAGTTCCTGCAAGGCAGGGGGTTGAATTGGATGGACCTTGTGGTCTCTTCCAACTCTATGATGCTATGATTTTACAAAGTGATTGGGAGAAGGGCTGTAGCACAACAATTCCATTGCCTGTTGTCTGAAATGATACACTCCAGGAACACATTTGCAACCTTATGGCTATCACCTTGTAATAAATAGACTTCGATCACCACCAAGAAGGGAAAGGTAGTACTGGGCAAAGTGCACCTTGGGATCTGGCTATTTCTGACCTAATCACATACTCTTCTGTATGTAGAGGTCAATGATTTCCCCCCATCTAGATCTGAGCAATGGTTTCTTTCTCTGTGTTCAGTAGTTTGTTGCTTAGGCTTTTATATCTGCTGACTTACACACCTGTTATGGTGGGTGGGACAACACCATTCATCTTCATTTGAGCAACTGTAGAGCTGCACTGAAGGCACTGCAGCTGAAAGACAAGAATGGAAAAGCTCTGTTTCTGACAATGAAGATGTGACAGAAGGTTAACTATAACCAAATTAAATCCTTAGGAATGGATAATGTCTGAATTTTCATGATTGGCTTAAAGAAAACCATCTTGAGAGAGAACATTTCACCAGGAGGTCCTCCTGCCCATGATCCATTATAATCAATGGAAGCTCTGAAAGATCACTATAGTGAGGTCTCTCTGTTTGATTTTCCTAAGAAATACCCATTTTGTACAAATAAGTGCTGATTTTTGTAATATGTTTTGCACCATCTCATTCATGGTTATTCTTCTCCGTGTAACAGGGATAGTGCTATTTTAAATGAAGTATTTAATCTACCATTTTGTGTTATTTATATTGCAGATTTAAACTAACTTAATTGTTGTTCCTTGAAGAATGCTATACGTTGTAAAATGCTATCAACATTCTAATATCTACAGTGAGTTAGCTGTAGGAGTCTTTGTGAAGGAAGGGATTTTGTGTTGGAAATATAACCTATGTTTCTGCAGACCAAGAATGGTGTAATAGTTTGAGTGCTGGACTTGAACTCTGAGAAATCATGGTTCAAAGTTCTGTTCAGCCATGGAAGCTAACAGGATGGCCTTGGGCAGAGCACACTCTCTCAGCCTAAGAGGAAGTAATGGTAAACCTCCTCTAAGCAAATTTTTCTGAGACAGCTCTATGGTAGATGTGCATCAGGGTTGCCATAAATTGGAAATGACCTAAAGGCACACATCCACCACCACTATTTTTATATGGTATTGACAGAAATGCATATGCAGTATTTGGTCACATAGGCCCCATATAGACAGGCCAAAATAAAGCTGCTTCGGTTCACTTTGGAGGTATGCTGTTTAAATGATGCATGCATCCTAAGAGCCCCGGAGCCACGGCAAAGCCACACTCCTGTCCTAAGGACTGGCGTGTGGCTCTGGCGTGGCTTCCAGACTCATAAGATGCATGCATCATTTGAACAGCTTACCTCCAAAGTGACCTGAAGCAGCATTATTTTGGCTTGTCTGTTTGGGGCCAAAGTCTCAAATTTTCTAGGGCATCAGAGAAAGGAAAGATATGAGCCACATGCAAACTCCCCAGGACTCCTCAAGGTCCAAAATAAATAAACAAATAAATTTTTAAAATTGTGGTGCAAAGTGACCCAAATGCCCTCTGGGGAGCATGCTGGCAGTTTTACCACCCAAGAACCAATTTAAGCCCTGGATAGGTCTTTTATCTCACAGGAAATGATCCTGAAGTTAAAGACTTTTGGGTTACTTCTTAATATAAAAAAGGCCTCTCCTAAAATAGCCTGAGGGAGGAGGAATATGATGAAGTTGCCCTCCATATCTCTTAGAGAGGCCTAAATATCTTAAAGGCACCAGATTCCATTTGATCTTGGAATCTAAGCAGGGTCAGCTCTTTCTAGTACTTGGATGGTAGATTGGCAACAAATACCAGATGCTGTAGGCTATATTTCAGAAGCAGGAACTGGCAAAACCACCTCTCAGTATTCTTTACCTAAGAAAAATCCTACAAAATTCATGGGTCATCATAAATTTACAGGTGGCTTGAAGTCTCATGCATACACACACATCCTTTAGACAGTTATGGATACTTTGGGACAAAACAGTTACATTTTTGTAGATGTGTGTTGGAGGTATGGCTGTGTGTATGGCCTTCTGAGGTTTCCTTGTGAACCAGTGTAGCTTTCAAATCCCTGAGAGTTGCTCATTCTTCAAATGATCAGAGGAAGCTTATAATTTGTTACACATGAACATAACTCTAGTTATTTCTTTCTAAATGTGAAGAGCTGGTGCAACAAAGCAGCCAAGCATCAGGGCTATGAATCTGAAGACCCTGACTCCAATTTTA
>NC_056523.1:222098092-222147970 GCF_019175285.1 Sceloporus undulatus
TTTTTTTTCCTTTTCAAAATTTTCTAATTTAGAGTCCACTTGGAACCTCTCGGTCCATTGCTTATAACTAAACCAATTGCATCTTATTCCTTTAGCTTCTAATTCTTCTCTTGTTCTCATTTTAAATTGGTTTTCTTGATCTATAGAGTGGCCCTTTCCTATATGTGGGGAATCTGTTCTGGACCCCTCCCCCTGTATGGGAAAAACCGTGTACACTTAAAACCAATTATTTTCTATGACGGTGTGTTCAGAACAATTTGTACAGTAAGCTTAGACATGAGAGCGTCAGCACTGAGTGCTAGACGTGGAACGGGGAAACCTAGATTCAAATCCCTGCTTAGTCACAAACCTAGTCACAAACCTTACAGGGTGACTTTGGCTTGGTCACTGTCTCTCAGCCAACTCTGTCTTGCAGAAAACATATCCAGCAAAGTACTATAACATCCAGCAAAGTACTATAACATCCAAAATCCACAAGACAGCTATACCTTTATTAAGCCAACCAAAATGCACAATATGCATGTCGCAAGCTTTCAAAGCTCCATCGGCTTCTTCATCAGGCAAGGTGTTAAAAATCATGGAGAGTTTTTCTGGAGTCAGTAGTGAGAGAGAAACCATTTAATGCAGCCATGTGTAATGCTGGTGTGCTGCAGATGCATCATGATGGTGGTGGTGATGGCAATATTTTATCACACGTAAGACTTTCTGGTAGCATCATTTTACTTTCTTGCATCAGAGGTTTGTAATTGATAGCAAAAAGTACGTATTTATGACAATGTGATAGATGGTACATTGTCATCTGATTCATGGGGTGTAGGAGCAGAGATACAGACTATATATTTTATTTTAATAGGGAAATATTCTGATTTAACTTTGTGTATCCTTTGTGATTTGTCATCATATTAAATGTATTTATCAACTCATCCTCTGCCTAACAGAGCTATTCTGAGTGGTGAAGATCCTGAGCATTTTTTCATATTTTTCTCAATTGTATGCATTTCAGCCACTCAGATTTTTCAATATACACCATACTGGTTGCGTGTGTATGAGAGAGAGAGAGCCTGTGTGTGTTTCATAATGTAAGTTTTATTCTAGTTTTAATTTTTGTATCTTGTGGTTTTTTTAACAATATTTTTTAAAATATGTTGTAGGATGCTTCAAGTCTGAAAAGGCAATGTAGAAATAAATATAATTAACAACAACAACATATGCATTGCTTTAGGTAAATTTTATTGCTTGGAAATGTTCTGTAAGTCTTGCAAATAAAAAAATGCTTGTGGTGAGCTACACATTTTTTTAAAAAAAAGTTTTAGGAAGTATGCAAATGCTAATTTGATCAAGACTATCAAGTACAATGAAATTACTTTCCATCCCTGATGGTGCACTATTTAGAGGAATGTTACTGTAGGTTGGTTAAAAGGTATTGTATAACTAGCAGGACTTGTTGGCAATCATTTTGTAGATCACGGTAGGGTTCTTCAAGATGAGACAGATTACAAACCACAAGCAGTTCAACTTGCATTGTCTTGCTTTCCCCAATGTCTCAAAGACTCCTAACTTTCTCTCATTGCAGTCCCTTCTGCTGTTCCCATGATGCATCAGGTGAGTCGGACAACAAGCAGCATCACTTTGTCTTGGCCACAGCCTGATCAACCAAATGGAATCATCTTGGACTATCAACTGCGCTATTTTGACAAGGTAAGGTCTGTGCCAGAGGAGGGTGCCATTTTGAGAGGAAAGCTCAAAGGTCAATCTGGGCATAGGGATAAAAGATGAGAGATACAGCAGTACAGTTGGCCCTTGGTATCCACGGATTCAAGCATCCACAGCCTGCAAATATTCAAAAACTATCTAAATTCCAAGAAGCAAACCTCAATTTTGCCATTTTATATAAGAGTCACCATTTTACTATTCATTGTATTTAATTGGACTTGAACATCCATGGATTTTGGTATAGCAATAGCAATAGCAAGTACATTTCTATACTGCTTATCAGTGCACTTAAGCACTCCCTAAGCGGTTTACAAAGTGTAAGTTAATTGCCCCCAACATTCTGGGTACTTAAGTCTCCAGAGGCATAGTCCAACACTGACCACTACATCATACACATGAGTAAGAACTGTGAAAAACAGACAGTGAAATCACACCTTAAAAATGATTTTAAAAATACAGGCAGTTCAAACAGACACTTTTGGTTTTAAGAACTTAGAGCCATGCAAAATAACAAAAAATGTGCAATGGTCTCACAGAGCTACAGTTCGCAAGGGTTCTTACCTACTGGTTGCAGATGATGAACTTACTACTGATTAAATGATCTTTTTGTCTGAGTTAACATGTTCTTAAGATACCTCAACTTGGGAGCAACTGTCATGTAGTTTCTTCCTGCATCATTTCAGAAATGAAAGAAATTGGAGAGTCCCCATGGGAATGGCAAAATGCAATAGTACCCACACCAGAACAGCCCCACTTTTTGAGTGGGTTAGCATTGGTGTGGGAGGAAGCTGTGTAGGTATCTCTCACCACATTTGTTTTCAGAGTTTTCTGCTCCCAAATAGTACACAGTTGCTTCCACTCCAGTAAGGTTATATACATACAGGGCTTTTAAGAATAAGATAGCATACTTCACGTTGTTAGAGGCTTGAGCATAGCAGAATATGCTTTAAGCAATGTTTGCATAATTTAACTATGGCAGAATTCTTCTTTCTCTTAATGCAAATGATTCCTTGTTTCTCATGTCTTCTCTTCAACACAAAAATATAGTGACAGAGGCACTGGACAGATTCAGGATCAGATCAGAAGTGAGAGATGGGGGGTGGAGTTTTTCATAGTATAGGAAAATCATTATTGGGTCTGGAAGGAAGCTAGTACTGAGGAAGTAGAAGGACAATTATGTTTATCAGCTTTTCTTGACTGATTGTTGATTCCTAGTCAGAAGATGAGGATAATTCATTCACCCTTACCAGTGAGACTAATATGGCCACAATATCCAATCTGAGCCCAGGGAAGATATATGCCTTCCAAGTACGAGCACGGACAGCAGTGGGTTATGG
Source organism: Sceloporus undulatus (assembly GCF_019175285.1). Classification (NCBI taxonomy): domain Eukaryota; kingdom Metazoa; phylum Chordata; class Lepidosauria; order Squamata; family Phrynosomatidae; genus Sceloporus; species Sceloporus undulatus. Next base: position 222,101,143 of record NC_056523.1, read on the forward strand.
GCCATACAGTGGAAAGATGTATTTCCAGACACTGGTGGGAGGTAAGTGATGCACCTTCAAACCTTTCAAACCTAATGCTACCCATCTCTCATGCACATATTGATCTGGACATTTGATAGATGTTTATTACCCTTATGCTTGTGCTACAAAAGTGTTTTCAACATTTTCATAGCTCACAGACTAATACATTCCATGACTCATAATTGTCTAGGCTTATTTTGTTATGCAGATACTTATATGCTGTTCAAGCATGATACATCAAAAAGATATGCTGAACAAAATTGGTCATTTCAGTGAGGTTTACATTAAAAACAATTCTCTGGTGCATTGTTGCCCATTTTAATTTGTGGGAAAGTGGATCTTCTGTAAAGATATCTAAGACCCAGTGTCAGGGAAGCAGTGGAAGGCTTTTGAGAAATAGACTAAGAAAGTAGGTCTCAGGATGCTGGTATCACGATGCTGGGCAGTGGACAGATGTATGTGAGATGCTGGGCAGTGGACAGTGCCCAGCGTCTCACACACATACAGTAGTGTATGTGAGTGTGTCTCTGTCTTTAGAAATGAAAGACTTGATGGAATTCTGTATAATCAGACCACATAAAAGGTGGAACCTAAAGGCCTGTTTACAATTTGCCCAGGCAAATTCTAATCATCATTTGGAAGTCTTTATCATCCTAATGGATATGTGAACACCACACTGTCAGTTCTTTATGAGCAGAATCATCCTGGAGACTGAGGACTCAAAATAAGCAAGAAATGTTTAGCTCCCCCAGGTGGCTCAACACATGTGATAGCAGAGAGTGTTTTCAAACATTCCTGGTTCTAGCTCCCTCCCCTCGAACTCCTAACAGGGTAGGAGAGTATGTACAGATGTTTCATTGGTATGTTTGGTGGCGACAACAATAAAAGTTTTCATAATGAGAAGATAATTTGGACTGACCCTATTTGTTACAGGTGAACGATCTGAGATGATGCAGGACCGGTTGCCCCTTATTGTAGGTTCAGCACTCGGTGGTCTGGCCTTCTTAGTAATTGCTGCCATTGCCATCCTTGCCATTGTCTTCAAGAGGTGAGTCCTCTGTCCCCACCCTAGTACATAGCTTTATACTCATCTTTCAGGCAAAGGAGATCCAATATAATTTAAAATAACTGTTCCCCAAGTCCCATACCCTGCATCTGAATCATGGAATAATCCAGATGGAATCATTCTGAGCAGTTCGTCTTTCACCTTTCTCTGAGGTTAAAAGTCTTGTATTCCAAACACTGCTAACATTTCTTCCTTACCTTTCTTTTTTTTAAAAAAACTAATAGCATGACTTTGGTATACCTGTGTAATCCTGTTGATTCCCTCCTCATCAATTTTGAATGGTAAAACGGCTGCCATCCAGGACCTGATCCTGGATAAACGTGCTGACCTGTATTACAGAAACCTGGATGGATGAGGCTGGGGGGTTGATCTCTCTCAGCTTTGTCAACCACTCAAGCTGCTGGGAACACTCTAGACCTTGTATTCTGTACAGAGGGGATGCTGGTGATCTGAGAATGGAAGAGCTTTCTACTGTATCATTGTCAAGGACAGATCACTTATGGTCAGGTTTAGACTTGCTGGAACTGAGAACCTCTGCAGGGGTGGGGGACTCATTAAGATAGTCCGCCTCAGGAGGCTTATGGATCTGGACAGATTCCTAATGGTTCTTGGGGAGTTTCCTGCTGCCTTGGCAGGTGGTTCTATCAAAGCCTTGGTTGATCTCTGGAATGGAGAAATGACCAGGGCAGTTGACACGATCATTCCTAAGTGTCCTGTCTCACAGAGTGGAGCTAAGCCAGCCCCTTGGTTTTCTAAGAAGCTGGCAGAAATTAAGCAAAGAAGATGGAGACTAGAGTGACAGTAGCGGAGAACTCAGAGTGAATCCAACTGAATCTGACTGAAAACATGCTAAAATCTACCTAAAGACATATGGAAATGGAATAGCAAAAAAAGGCTTTTTTGACTGAAATTATTGGAGCTGCACAGAACTGCTTAGCTGAGCTGTTTCAAGTGATCAGGGATCTGTTACGATCTGGTCCTGAAGAGAATGTATGCCACTCAACAGCTCATTGTGAAGAATTTGCCCAGTACTTTGCTGATAAAATCGCTCAGATTCGCTCTGATAGACACCAGAGTTGATACAGTTTTGGTGGATCTAACCTTGGTTCCTGCTTGTCCAGTATTGATGGATACTTTTTCAATCTGTGCAGCCTGAGGATGTAGAAAGGAGAGGTGAGAGCCACCACATGTATACTAGACCCTTGCCCTTCCTGGCTTATTAAACAGGCCAAAGGAGGACTGGTGGAGTGGGTAAGGGAAGTGATTAATGCCTCTTTACAGCAAGGCAGGATCCCAAGATACCTAAAAGAGGCTGTGGTAAGACCTGTTTTGGAAAAAATCTTCCTTGGAACCTACTGCACTAGATAATTACTGGCCAGTCCCCAACCTTCCATTTTTGGGCAAGGTGCTGGAATGTGTGGTGGCATCTCAACTCTGGAGGTTGCTGGATGAGATGGATTATCCAGATCCATGTCAGTCTGGTTTTAGGCCTGGATATGGGACAGAAACTGCTTTGGTCACCTTGGTGGATGACCTACTCTGGGAACTAGACAGGGGAGTGTGTCCCTGTTGGTTCTACTGGACCTCTCAGCAGCTTTTGATACCATTGACCATGGTAGCCTTCTGAGTCGCCTCTCTGGGATGGGACTTGGAGGCACTGTTTTGCAGTGGCTCCATTCTTTCTTGGAGGGGCACTCTCAGAAGGTGGGTGCTGGGAGATTCCTGTTCGCCTCCTTGGTCATTGACCTATGAGCTCCCTCAGGGTTCAGTACTGTTCCCTATGCTTTTCAACATCTACGTGAAACTGCTGGGAGAGGTTGTCTGGTGTTTTGGAGTAAGGTGTTACCTATGCACTGATGGTACCCAGCTCATTCACTCTTTTCCACCTAACTCCAAGGAAGCTGTTCCTGCCCTAAAGTGATGTCTGGCCACTGTAATGGACTTGACGAGGGCAAACAAATTGAAGCTTAAGCCAGACAAGACAGGTGTGCTTGGTCAGTCGAAAGACAGATCCAGGAATCAGGATTCAGCCTATGTTATATGGGGTTACACTCCCCTTGCAAACTCAGGTTCATAGTTTGGGGGTACTTCTGGATTCAGTGCTGAGCCTGGAAGCCCACATATCGCAGGGGACCAAAAGTGCTTTTGCACAACTAAACTTGTGCGCCAACTGCACTCATTTCTGGAGAAGTCAGATCTGGCCACAGAGGTACATGCCTTGATTACATCCTGTTTGGATTAGTGTAATGCACTCTATGTGGGGTTGCCTTTGAAAAGTGCTCAGAAATTTCAGCTGGCTCAAAGAGCTGCAGCCAGCCTGTTAACCGGAGCTGGCTATAGGGAGCGTACAACCCCTTCGTTGTGACAGCTCCATTGGCTGCCAGTTCATTTCCAGGCACAATTTAAAGTGCTGGTCTTGACCTATATGGTTTGGGTCCAGGTTATTTGAAGGACCGTATCTCCCTGCATGATCCCACTAGAATCTTGAGATTATCTGGAGAAGCCCTTCTTCTGTCCCACCACTTTTTCAGGCATGTTTCTTGAGATCAAGAGAGATGGTCTTCTCAGTGGCTGCTCCCAAGCTTTGGAACTCCCTCCCTAGGGAGGCCAAGATGACGCCATCCCTACTATCCTTCTGATGCCAAGTAAAGATGTTTTTGTGCAGTCAGGCCTTTTAAGCTGATAAGAGCTGGGTTTTTAATGTTGTGTTGTATAAATTTTAATGGTTTGTATTTTTAACATGTTATATTTTAATTTACAACTGTTTTAACTCTTAAAATTGTTTAATTATTTTTTAAAATGTTATCTTTATATACAGTATTTTAATATTGTTGTACTGTTTTTAAATTGTATTGTTTGATACTTGTTGTTCACCGCCTTGAGTCCCTCTATTGGGAGAAAGGTGGGATATAAGATCTAGACTTATACATAAGTATATATAGTACCTTCTTTCCACACTGTGCACAATTTCCTCTATCCTTCCTTAGAAAAGAAATTTTCTTTTCTAACTCCAAGGAAGCTGTTCCTGTCCTTCCTTGGAGTTAGAAACTTGGTGGGATTTACTTTTGATTAGTCCTGCATAAATTGGGCTATTACTAATCTTTATTTAAAATTTTAAATTAAATTACTTGAAATGCTGGTTTTTAAAAAACATGGTCATTTTGATTACCCCTTTCTGAAATGTTCTCCACTTCTCTAATAGGCTTTTTGAAGTGAATAGTATCAGAAAACCATCATTTCTTGACTTTCCTTTTTTTCTTTCCTTTTTCCACAGCAAGAGGCGAGAAACTCCCTACACAGACCGCTTGCAACAATACATCAGCACAAGGGGTAAGTGGTGCACCACTTATTCTCTGTAACAGCCTCCCCATAGAGATGGAAAGAATATTTTAAAATATTCAACAAGTGGCTAAAAGATAGGTTTCTTGCATGTCAGAAGATCCAACAGAGTAGAATCTGGACTGATGAGAAACTTCACAATTTGGGGCTTATTGTGCACAAAATTTTCACATCGAATTTTGGTACAGAAAACAATATTTTTTGTTTAGGAAATATCATAAAATGATACTTCAGCACAAAGATTACAGTTTCCTGTGTAAAAATATCACCTATGCTTTTTGAGCAGAATAAATCCTGAACGGCAAATTGTTTTTGAAAATTGCAGTTTGCAAACTCTTTGTCACAGAGGGATGAAATTTGCTAAACTTCAAAAACAAAATTAGCAATGAAGGGAGACCCTTCCTCCTTTGAAGATCTGCTGTATGACTGACCCTGGAGTATCTCTTCTCCTTCCCAGGTCTTGGGGTCAAATATTACATTGACCCCTCTACCTATGAAGACCCCAATGAAGCTATTCGGGAATTTGCCAAGGAAATTGATGTGTCTTTTGTCAAGATTGAGGAGGTGATTGGATCAGGTAAAAAAGAAAGTCTTTCCTATTTCATCTGTCCCATCATATTTCGATTCAGTTTTACCTCATCTGCTTGTAATCCTCAAAAATCATTAACTCTCCTATGATGACACTCAAAAGTTTCCTTTTCCTACAAGCTAATGTTGCAATTTGCTCACTTTGGCAACAGGAGCCCATTTGAATGGTCCTCTTGTTCTCCTTGAGTTTTCCTCTTACCATATTTATAATATGACTTTGCTAAAGCTGCATTTCAATGACTTTACTGTGTGGGCCTTGTCTTGGATGTTGGAGGAATTAAAGAGGGTTGAATAGAGGGAGGGCATTAAAGAGAATGAAAGTTTCCAACTCTCTATCTGCTAACTATAGTGCTTGAAGATAATAAGAGAGGATGCTATTCTGGCCACTTGCACAGGCCTTCTTTCCCGCCCTCTTCTCTTTTTTTTACTAGAGGGCAAAATTATACCCCATTCAGACATGCAACCAAATTAGTGTTGGAGTTACTTCTCTCAGTGGCATCACTAGGGAGGAATAGAGGGGGGTGCAGACCGCACTGGGTGACACCCTAGAGTGGGGCGTAAACTCCATGGGACAGTGAGTAAAAAGGGCACTGTTTGAGGGGGTTGGAAATGCCTTTCATTTGGGGTCTGGTGAGGCTGCTTGCAGGAGTGCCACACTGGATTGCAAATGGCTGTTGGAGACCCAGCACTGCCTCCCAAGTAGCAATTGGCAGCATCTACACCAGGTAACACCAAGCACATGGACGCCACTGACTTCCTTTTAATGTTATTCCAAGCCACCACATAATGCAGGCTATAGGTGGTGAAAAGCGTTAGGAGACTTGTACAGATACAAGAAATCTCTTTTTTCAAGGATTAGGCAGTTCGTATTAAGAGTATGCAAGGGACAGTGTTATGTAAATTACTTAAGGCCTTGTATTCAAGTTTGGGCCCAACTGCTATCTCACTTCCCTTCTCCTTGACAGCAAAGGAATTTTCAAGTATAGGCACTAATTAAACAGTCTCAAAATGTATAACTTTATTTCAGGCTCTGGCAGCATGGTTTTTGGTTGACACAGGCCCAGCTGTCTCTTTTTACCTCTGTAAAATGGTTATTTCAGACCTTTAAATAGAACAGATTATTTGTTGAGACATGTGGTGTAGTTATCAGAGTATTTGGGTTGGGCAGGGAATTCAGGATAATTTCTGCAGTAAAGGTGACCACTTTTGCAAATTTCTCACTTTACCTCACCGCACAAAAGTTTGTACAGATAATGAGGGGTGGGATGCAGGAATTGTATATTCTGTCCTTAGCTTTTCAGGTTATAAATAAATAATACCCCTTATAAATCATTTTCGCTCCAGCTAATAAAGGTGACAGAGCCTTGGGTCTCAAAATGTACATAGGACAGCCCTTGTCCAGTGTCTGTATGAATCCGCTTTAACTTGAGGTGAGCAGTTGCTCTTCCTCTGCTTGATGTGGTATTTTCTCCATCTCTCACTTCTACCAGGAGAGTTTGGAGAGGTTTGCTTTGGGCGCCTGAAGCCTCCAGGGAAGAGAGAATATACAGTAGCCATCAAGACCTTGAAGGCTGGATACACAGATGAGCAACGTCGGGAATTCCTGAGTGAAGCCAGCATCATGGGACAGTTTGAGCACCCAAATGTCATCCGTCTGGAGGGTGTAGTCACCAAGAGCCGGCCTGTCATGATTGTCACAGAGTTTATGGAAAATGGCTCTCTAGACTCCTTCCTCCGGGTACAGCAAAACTTCAAGTTATCCCACCTTCTTTTGCTATCTCCCCTACCTGCTACCATTTTACCTATCTATTAACTACCCTACTGACCTTTATAGGTGAAGGTCAGGTCCCTGGTGAAGAAAGCAAGGCAAATGACCATTGCATGGGCAGGTCTGCACAACAGATATTGATTATAGGCTGTGGACTCTAAACTCTTCACGTTCATGCCATCCCATACTGCAGGAAGGGGTTTATCAGAATTATTTGATATCTATATAGTTCAATATGGGTACTTGGCACCTTACAGAATAATATCAGCTTGAAAAACATGTTCCAGTATGAAAGACTAGAAGCTTATTGTTACTTTTCTTAAGTCAGTGGTCATGAATGCTGAGGGGTTCTAAAAGTTAAGAGTCCAAAAAAGTAACATTTCCAGGATCTGGCTCTGGGCAAGATTCTAGGCATGGCAGGAAGCAAAAGATAATCAGTGGCATCTTTTATTAGAATATAAGACTTTGATGCTGATGAGAGCAATGGGACTGAAGATGCAAAGAGTACAGGCATGGGTAGAATGGGAATTGAAGGCAGATAGGTGGGATGGTGGCAATAAAGATGTGAGAAGGGAGGGAGAGGAAGGACGGAAGGGAGGGAGGGAGGGAGGGAGGGAGGGAGGAAGGAAGATTAAGAAAGTAGGAAGACTGTCTCAGGATCTGAGCATAGTTGAGCTCAGGATCTGAGAAACATCTTTCCATACTGCTGAAAGCAAGGTTGTTGTTGTTTTTTTTAAAGAAATCCAGTTAATAATAATAAATGCTGGAGGCATTTCCCCAATAATTTCCACTGACTCAGTTTCCCCCCCAGTTCTCATAACAGTATAAAAAAGCAATTACAGAACATTAAAAACCATAACTTGCCCGAAGCCTATACTTACATCTCTTGAAACAATCTGTAACAAGCTCAGAACTTAACTAGAGACCCAACTTTGTTATTCCAAACCTCCTACACAATGATGTTTAGTGGGGACAGCAGCATCTATTCTACTCTGAATAGGTGGACTGAAAAAATAATTCATTAGCTTATGTGCTTTTTCCTGTGATTACTGACTATCATCCTTACTACCATTTTCTTTCTTTCCTGCTAAGCTTTAGTTTAAAATAGCCACTTGGCTGAGAACAGTGAGGAATGGCTCCAGGCAAGCAGATCAGTATGGACATGCAGTGATAGAGCAGAAATGTACTTGCACACACATACTTTAATTCATTAATCATTGACAAGTAAAGAATATGGACAACGCCAGCAAGTTTAGGAAAGCGGGGAGCCCAGGGAGTTCAAAACATTCCATTGTGGAGATGACTGAGGAATTTTTAAATCCATTCCACAATCTCTTCTTTTCCTATAGACAAATTTGTCAAGGGGCTCCCTCATACAAACACTCCTGGCTTTGGATCCAACATTCCTGTGACCTCAATTTTTTCCTTCAAAGGAGAATTGTGACTTCTTTAAGTCTTCAAGACTCACATTTCTCTAAACCAGGACTGGGAGTCTCATGGGCCCATGGACCATGTTGACTGGGGCCCTTGACACTCCCAGAGCTTCATCCTAGTACCTGAAAAACACCCGTGTCATTGAGTTTTGGTTCTGACGTTGCTATTTTCAACCCTTGCTCAAAATCCAAGACAGGCAAAAAACCAACAACAAATTGGTTTAGAATTGAATGTAGGCCACTGAGAATTTCTGTGTCATTTCTGGAGCCTGTCAAGGGTCCAGTGGTGCCAAAATTGGCTTGCTAGCCCTTTGCATGGAGCCACCCCTGCTCCAAAGCAATGTGTGGAGCCTTGGTTTAGTTTGGCATATGGAAATAGGCTTTCCTGGAGGTTTTGTTGTTGTTGTTAACTGCCTTCGAGTGAACCCCAACTCATGGTGAGCCTGTAGATGAGACATTTCCAAGACCTTTTTTGTCCTCCACTGCTCTGCTTAGTTCCTGTAGTTCCATGCCTGTGATCTACTTGATTGAGTATATCCCTGTGGCATGTGGTCTTCCTCTCTTTCTACCTCCCTCCACCTTTCCTAGCATTATTGTCTTTTCTAATGAGTCATGCCCCATAAAACCAGAAGAGAAGTGATGAGATCCACAGTGGCTAAGTAGAGGGGAATTGGCCCCCAGACCTGCCCACCACTGAACAAGTTTTCACACTTAGCAGCTGGCCCGGCATCATGATTCATTAACAATAGGCAATAGGCATATGTTGACTCTGAACGCTTGATGGATTTGCAGAGAATGACAATTTTTCTGAGATTTGGCAATAACCTTGGCAGCTAAAACCTCATATATAAACTCAAGCAGAACACTTATTGGTTTAGGAAGATTTCTTATAGAATTCAGCTGACAATCCTTTAAAGTCAGAAGTGTTAATATAGATTAAATCTTAAATGCCTCCATCACTTCCTTTTATACTTGTCCTTTTATACTTATCTTTCTTAGGAAGTATTATGTTCAGAAGTCACATGTTGCATATTGATGCAGCATTGTTTTTGTTTTAAATGTTTGAAGTGTACAGATCCAATTTTAAGATCCGCAAGCCATTTTCTGTTTAGCAGTAGTTACAGTAACTGATCACTATTCCTCTTTTTATTTGAAGGCAAATTTTCTTTTAATAACATTGGTAATTCATTATAATTTTTATTACTTTTTCAAGCAATACCCTCTTTGAAGTTTTGCCTTTCCATTCCTTTTCATTGCCTTCTCCATTTGTTTAACATTTCTGATGCTTCATATTTAGTGTGTGTGTGTGTGTATGGACAAGCAGGCAGATAAATAAATACCATTTTAGAACATCTTTATTTTTCTTGAGGGATTCAGGCTGCAAGGGGAAGGTTTGCATAACTGAAAGTTCATCCATATAAAAAATGCCCTCTACCTAGAAAACTAACCTGTCAAGGCCAAAGCTTCTAAATGATGTGCTAGTTTTATATGTTTAGGGGTTATTTAGCACAGAGGGGTATTCAATCATGCAAGTCCACTTGGCAAACAACGATACAAATTTTGTCATCTTAGTGAGAATTAGCCTTGGCTCTGTTTCTCTGATTTGTCTTATTTAGAATAGCTGTTGGTTTATAAACAGGAGAAACGACTTGAAGGTACACAATACACACACATACTGTCTCACAAGTCATTGTCCAGCTAACTTTGTTTTGTTCGCATGAAAAAGTAATTTCATTCCTTTTATGCTAAGCAGTCATTATTTAATATCTTAGATAATATTTAGTATTAGTATTTAGTATCCTATTCAATCATCATACTTACCTTCCTCTCTCACTATGCCCCATGTTATGGTTGAATGGATGAAAACATTTCTTGTTAATATTTTACTGATTCCTGTTTCTCCTGTGTTTGCCACTCACAGCAAAAGGAAGGGCAGTTCAGTGTCCTGCAGCTAGTGGGCTTGCTGCGTGGCATAGCAGCTGGCATGCGCTACCTCTCAGACATGAATTATGTCCACCGGGATTTGGCTGCCCGCAACATCTTGGTCAACAGCAACTTGGTTTGCAAGGTGTCAGATTTCGGATTGTCAAGATTTTTGGAGGACGATGCTTCAAATCCAACATACACAGGGGCCTTGGTGAGTTCTTGCTCTGTTCACTTAAACCATAAACCAAAGTAAAATGGAGTGTTAGTCTTCAGGCTGAGAAATGTCAAAAAGAGAGGGAGAGAGACCAAATTGAATACAGATTTAAGTGCATGCATGGCTGATTTCATCTTCTCATCAATTGCTCCTCCACCCCTGAGAAAGTACTGCATAGACGTTGGCAGGGAGTCCTTGACTGGGTGACTTGTGGTGCCAAGAGATAATCTGAAAACAGAGCAGAAGTACTGTCCTTAAGCCCAGTCTATCTGATGATGAAGGCAGATTATGGATCCAAAGAACTGAACAGTACAGTTGACCCTCCATATCCACAGATTCTTTATACAGAGATTCAACCATCCATGGGTTGAAAATACTCCAAAAAGATATAAATTCTAAAAAGGAAATTTTGATTGCTATTTTATTTAAGGGACACCATTTCACTATGCCTTATATTGAATGAGACTTGAGACTCCACAGATTTTGGTATCTACACAGGGTCCTGGAATCAAACCCCAGGAGATACCAAAGGCCCACTGTAGTACTTTTTTCATTTCTTAAAGAAAAAGCTAAAACTATACCCAAAATATGCAATAACATCTTTCTCAGAATTCATCCCATGAAAAAAAAATAGATGGGTTTTAAGGACAGTGTTACAATCACAAAGGTTAACTCACTATTTTTTTTTTAAAAAAATTCTCTAGGGTGGCAAGATCCCCATTCGCTGGACTGCCCCAGAGGCTATACAGTATCGCAAATTCACATCCTCAAGTGACGTCTGGAGCTATGGGATTGTGATGTGGGAGGTCATGTCCTATGGTGAGAGGCCCTATTGGGACATGTCCAATCAGGATGTAAGTTCTCACATGAGGCAACACTTTCTTTCTCTCTTCTCATGTTTTGAACCAGATTTTTGCTGGTGGAAGACTTTCATACTTACTGCCATGGAACTGTATCCTGAAGCATCTCTTAATTCACTGCAGGTAATCAATGCTATTGACCAGGACTATCGCCTGCCACCTCCCCCAGATTGTCCCACTGTTTTGCACCTGCTGATGCTGGACTGCTGGCAGAAGGAAAGGGTCCAGAGGCCCAAATTTGAGCAGATTGTCAATGCCCTGGACAAGATGATTCGTAAGCCATCTGCCTTGAAAGCTACTGGCACAGGAAACAGCAGGTGAGATAGGTGCCTTTGAACCAAGTGGAATGTGAAATTTGGTTGTGGCCTAGAAGGAAAAGGGAACAGAAGAAGAGTTGAATTTGAGATTGGAGATGATGAGTACCTGCCTCCTGCTGTCTAATGACCAGTGCCCTGTTAGCAACATGCACAAGTGTAAGACGTGTTATGTATGCAGAGTAATTTTACTGGACATGGCACACTGGCAATATCCAGGAGACAGGGGTGAAAGCAGAGATCTGCCTGAAGAACATGTGTCAATGTGAGTCAGATGATACATACATGTATAAGACAGGTTGAAGATCCATAAGCCATTTCCTGCTTAGCAGTAGTGATCGCTATTCCCCTTTTTATTTGAAGGCAAACTTTATTTTAATAACATCAGTAATTGCTTATAATTTATATTACTTTTTCAAGCAATGCTTTCTTTGACGTTCTGGCTTTTCATTTGTTTCCACAGCCTTCTTCAACTATTTAAAATTTTTGATGCTTCTGTCATTCTGAGGCTTCATATTTATTGCATGTGTGTGTATCTGTTTGTGGGGATAGGCAGACAGGCAAATAGATACCGTTTTAGAACATCATTATTTTTCTTGAGGGATCCCTGGGTTGCTTATTTTCAGGCTGCAGGTCTGATTCTGTTTTAGGGCCTGAGCCCCACTGCAGGACACTAATGTGCATCATGTTGTTTGTTGCAGCTGTGCAGCAGAGTGTCAGTTGTGCACATTTACAGTAGCTAGTGATTCCCATATGATGGGCTACAGTAGTAGCTCATATAAGAATTGTGTAATGCTAGTGGAAAGTAATTCCACTGACAGTTATTTATGATACCCTGCAGCAGTGTGGGTCTCTGGCCAGTTTCGCTTCTTGACAAAAAGTTTGGGCAAAATATGATGGAAAAAAGAAGTGGAGGAAGCAACAACAGTACTTAATACTAATGAAGCACTTTTCCAAAACACATCAAATACAGTATTGTAATCATTACAACAAACCTGTAAGGTAGATATTGTAAATGACACCTGAATTCATTGCTAGCAGTGAACCAGGGTTTTTCTGACTCATAGTTCACGTGGTTGGCCACTATATGAAGGAAACTTGTTTGTTATTATTCTCTGTTCTTAATGGTGGGAGCTCAGATGTTCTTCATGTTTAGCAAACCAACTAGACACTTCTTGGGTCTTTGATGCCATTGTGAGAAAGCTAAACAAAGAGCACCTTGAGGGCAAGAGTGTGTGGACCAAGAAAGGACTGGTTGGGCTATGAGGGAAGATCACAGTGTCTGGAGGATGGGGCTGAAGGGGTGTGAAATGGGCCAAAAAGGAGCAGTGTCTTGCAGAGAGGGTTGACAGGCACAGGGAATCTTCCCAGTGGCGGCCAAAAAGAGTGTATTTGGAAGCTCCACTACTCCTGTCTCCTTTTCTGAGCCTGACAGAGCCAGATGCTAGCAAAGAGCAGCTCCCTGGGGGGAGATTCAGCTAGGATTAGATGGTCCCAGAACTGAAGAAGGAAATGCATCCTGTTGGCATGGAGGGATTTTCCCATGGGTTTCACAAGCTTTTGTCCTGTGCCTGGGGAAAAGACAGGAGACATTGCTTGTATACAGTTTATTTAAAAATGATCCAATGCTGAAAGAAACCTTTATTTTAAGTTACAGCCCAAGAAAAGAACAGAAAATATAAAACATTAAAAACAGAGGGGTAAACTACAGGGTTTCTCTGAGTGTTTTGTTTTTGATTCCTTTGAGGGCCAATCCTGATATTAGTCAGCTGTCATGCTGACCACCATTATATCAATGTTTGATTGTACAAAGAGAAATCATGCCAAGCCTTCAGGGACACTTAGTACACATATAGTGCAGTGTTGAAGTTGGCTGAGACTCCCTCGATAGCATCAGCTTCTCCCATGTTGAGTAGCTGACATTAGCTATATGGCCAGCAATATTGTCTCGTGCTCCTTTTAATGTACATTTTTCTTTTCTTCACAGACCATCCCAGCACCTGTTAAGCAACTCACCCCCAGATTTCCCATCACTCACCAATGCCCACGAGTGGCTGGATGCCATTAAAATGGGTCGCTACAAGGAGAACTTTGACCAGGCTGGCCTGACAACATTTGATGTCATCTCCCGTATGACTCTAGAGTAAGAGGCATACCTCACATTGCATGACAGCAGACAGAGTTTCCAAATAAGTGTACAGTAGGCCTTTGGTATCCACTGTGGTTTGGTTCCAGGATCCCCGGTGGATATCAAATCCATGGATGCTCAAGTCTCTTTAAATGCAATGGCATAGTAAAATGAAATCTCTTACATAAACTGGCAAAATCAGGGTTTGCTTTTTGGAATTTATATATTTTTTAAAAAATTCAGACTGGATACTTCAGTCCATGGCTTTAAAAAATCTGTGGATATGGAGGACTGTACAGTTCACCTTCCACTTTCGCAGGGGTTAGGGGAACAAGACCCCTGTGAATGTGGAAAAACTGTGAATAACTCCCCCCCCCCACTCAGAAGCCAGTTAAAAGGAAGGGTGGGCAGGGGAAGAAGAGCAGGGGCATGCATGCCTTTTTCTCCCACCCTCCTGTCCCCTTTAACTGGCTACCTGCCCCTTTCCCAGCCAGATCGCTGCGTTCCCCAGGGAGCGATTGGACAGAGAAAGGCAGGAGGAGCCTCCAGCCTGGGCAGGCCAGGGAGTGATCAGGTAGGGAAAGGCTCTGGGTGGTGGTGGTGGAGACTTGACCTCGTGAATGATTGAAATTGCAAATCTCAAGGCTGCAAATGTGGAGGGAGAAGTGTACGCACAATAAAGAGCTGCAGCAGTCTTGACACTCTGATGGTTATATGTGTATGATGCTTAAATTTACAAAGCAGCACTTTCCTTAGGGCTGGAATTCTGCTTGGGCTACTTAGTTACATAACTACCTTAGCTGCATAGCTCAGTAGCATTTCCTGGCCTAGTCCTCCACTCCCCAAATCTACTTGGCTGAGCATCAGTCATGTGGAGTGAAGGAAGTCTATTCTGCTGGTGATTGGGGCATAAGTGGGTGCAGGGACGTAGCAAAGGGGGGGGGGGGTTCTTGGGGTCCGGACCCGCCCTTCCATTAGAAAAATGAATGGTGTGTGCTGCTGCACCGCCGCAGCCAAGCCCCATTATAATGGTAGCAGTCTGGACCCTCCCCCCTTCCTAAAATCCTAGCTACGTCCCTGGTGGGTGACATGTTCACACACTCTTTCTGCCAGCCAGCAAAGGTCTTGCTTCTGTTGCAACATTGTTGACTGGGGTGGTGAAAACTTCATCCCTCTACTCCCTGTTTGCCAGCAGAACAGATCCTCCTTCTCTCCACATAGCTTAAATTAGTCTGGGGGAGCCCTTATGGCCGTGGCATTAGTGCCACCATTAGGGTTACAAGTGGACTGTGAATATGGATCCACTATGGATGCATAACTCCAGATTACACATAGGTAAGCCTGATTCTAAATTCTGCACATTTTTGGCTGTACACCCACAATGTGGAAAGAAGTCAAAAGAAAGCAGTTTGGGAGTGAAAGAGACATGTAAGCAGTTGAGATATCCCAGGACAATTTAAAAGCATTATTGCAGATAAAGGGCAAGAAAGTATTTTGGTTTTTTTTGACCAAAACACAAACTGGGCCATTTCTTGTATTGGCAAATAGCCTGCAAACTGTTCCTGGAATGTACCGTCTTTGTCTACATGTGAGGTACATCTTCCTTCTCCATATGTGAGGACAACCCTAAAAAGCTATGGCAAATTAGGTTTGAATGCTATAAAGCACTGCAATCCAAAAACAGTTGACTACAGCTAACTACACCACATCTTAGAAGTAACATGTTACAAATAAGTGCAGAAATTTCTTGTAAGGGCTGTAAGAACAGACTTCCTTTCTGACCTCATAACACCCAATGGCCCCTGTGCTACCCTTCAAGGAAGTATAGGATTGTAGCCTTAGTCAACTAAACTTTGATTAATCTGATTTAATAACTGCTTTTTATTTTACCCCGAAGCATTCCCCACTCTTGGGCCTCTTCACAGATTATTTTAAGAGCATTTGTATTTAGCACATGTTGCCTGAATGAAAACTCTTATGTCATGTAAGTAGATTTAGGATTAGAACTAAAACAAGCCTCAGGGAGCCATTCATTTAGCCAGTTCCTACTAATGATTATTTAAACAGCCTTCCATCTTTTATGCACTCCCTCACCATAGTATCTCCTATACCCTCACCCTATCTTGAGTTCCTAACCCTTCCCCTGCTTGGTTGACCCACACTGTCCTTTATTGTTCAATACATTTGTAGCATCTTCAGTTTCTCTTCTCCTAGATTTTAGTTGGGTAGGAGGATTTCTAAAATTATTTCCCTGTTGGTGTGTGTGCAATATGCTGTAGATTTGGCTTCCTTCAGTTCACTTGCATTATTTCTACTATCATCCCTGCCGTGTTGCATATATGTGCACAGCAACATTTTATGTTTACATCTTCTTTCACATGAGCTCCCGTGCTTAGCTGAAATCATAATTGTGATACAACTAACTGCATGCAACAACATCACTGTTATTTTTTTAATGTGTGACAAAAGTGGGTTAAACTCCATAAAAAAGAGTGTGTCTTGATGCATGTCATCCAGATTGTGCTTTTGTCTCATTCATAACTGTGGACATTTCAGTAACACAGAGAGGGAAGGAACATGCTCATGAACTGAAACAGCTTAATGCTGCAGCAGGCTGGTTGTGCATAAAGTTCATGAAGAGAGGAGAATCACTGTGAGTTCTTAGTGCATTTGTTATATTTTGGGAACAAGAGCAGATCATCTGGAACTCCAAAAAGACAAGTTTTAAAAAAATCAGTTGAATTGAATTTCAGAGGCACATTTCCTTTCTGGTACAGGGAATTATACAATTCCTCCCCATCCTAGTTGGCAATGGGGTGGTGAATCTGGTCTGGATTTTAGTTCAACCCCTAAAAGAGCTATCCAAGATGCTGAACCCATTTAGAAAATACAGTTAAGCATCTTGGATTAGTTCAAACTAGAACCTGAAACAGGTTCACACTTGTTCCCTCCTTTCGCTCAGCCAGAGACATTTTGTTTACTGAATGGAAATACTGCCTCCATATATACCTACATGGGTGCTTTTACTCTTGTTCTTCTGGTAAATAGTTTATTTCTTATAGCCTGTGGAATAACGTCTTTAATCACAAATTCCTGGTTTCTCATCTATCCTCGCAACTCTTTTCACTTAGTGCAAATGCCTGAACATACTGAAACATACTACACCAAACAAAGCAATGAGCAAGTACTTCACAACTTTCCATTCTCTTTTCCTTTCTGGTTCTTTCTTGTTTTTCCTCTCCTCTGTGCCTTTAAATTCTCACTTTGGCTGCACTGAATGGCTCATAGTTGACCCTACCCTTTTCCAATTTGCATAGTTGTGCCAGCTTCTATGACTATGGCCATGATCCTGTATCGTCTGATGTAGCATAGTTTATTTTATTTTTTTTAAATAAGTTTTATGACCCATAACTACAACATATATAATAAAACTTTACAAAATATTATCATTATTAGATCACATACTTTTCTCACATCCTCCCCTCCCTCCTTCCTCTCCAATGGCTATGACCAAGTAAATTAGTACCCAGTACCCATAATGTGGAATATCTTATTAATAATTTCTCTAACTTCGTTGTACTCCTTTTCTACTTTAACTTTCTCAGTCCAACATCCCCATTCATATCACCAGACCATTTCGTTTATTTGGCCATAACATTTTCCTTTTCTTTCCCTTAAATATTCAGATAAAAGATATTCTGCAATATAATGTGACCAATCCTCCCCCTCCAACATTATTTATTTTTCCAACCTAATGCAATTACAACATGTGCAGCCATTAACAATTTTTTTATCATGTAATCTTCTGTTTTATTCCATCTGAATTTTCTCAAATTATGTAGCATAGTTCTGCCCACATCCATACTGTACCTAGAGAGGTAGAGAAGCTCCTGGCTCAGTTCCCATCGCCAGCTGCAAAATAACTACATCCTTCGCTGAGATCTGCTGGGATCTTCTGGAGATCTCAGTGGCTGATATAATCATTTTGTGTCTGGTTACCCATATTTCTCTGATCTCTGCCATTCTTCACTAGACATAAAATGGGAAGTGGCTCATCAGTGGCTCTGCAGTAGGTCTGAGGGAAAGCTTAGATCAGTGCAGAGGTGGGAAGGGAATACTAACCTCTGCATTTATTAAAAAACCAATGATACCCAGGCGTAAGAATGATTATATGTCTTTGTATATTATCAACAGGGTGCCAGCCCATGTTTGCTTGGATTGTAAGCAGAAAGTCAGTGCAGACAACAAAGTCCTCATCTAATACTTCTTCATTTCATTTGCAGAGACATCCAGCGCATTGGCATTAGCCTGGTTGGTCATCAGAAGAAGATTCTCAACAGCATCCAACTCATGCGGGTTCACCTCAATCAGCTCGAACCTGTCGAGGTCTGACACAGCAAGCAGAGCCCAACTGACCTGAAAGGATCTGAATATTTCAATGAACATTTTATTGCAAAAGGGAGACAGAGCAGCATATTTCAGGCACTGAGGGAGAGTGCGTGAAACATCACTCCACAGATTACAACCCTTGACATTTTCTAGGTTTTTTTGTTTTTCTTCTTCCTTTAAAAAAAAAAAACATTACTTGAGACACTGCAAATCCTATGGCATTAGGTGGTGCAAATCCTATGGCAATAGGTGGTGTTGTACATTGGGGTGGGTGGACAGTTAGTACACAGGGTAGAGTGTAGCATTGGAAATGGAAAGGTACGTGCTGCCACATGTATGCCAATATATAGGTTTGGATCCATTGCAGACTTGTCAAGTGGATTGTGATATGGATTGCCAGCAAATCAGACATCTTTTGAGCCAGATCAGGCAAAACTGAGTTAAACTGAAAGCTGAACGACTGTGTGCCAAAAGAAATCCCTTGGAAGTTTTTGTTCAGACCCTGGAATTTAGATTCAAGAAGAACAACACTACCACCTTCCTTTGTGCCGTTCTGGCAGAGACAGATGTCCAGTGAAACAAAATGGGATGGATACTGCCTCAACCTGTGAATTTTGGGCACTATTTTGGGTGGCAAAGTGAGGGATGGACAGATCTGCAAGACCATATGACATTCCCCAGTTCAATTGAGTAGGGCTTGTGCTGAACTTCATAGCTATTTGGGCCCTATGTTAAGTGGGATGGAGGGTGGAAACTGGATTTTCAAACTCAGGCACCATTTTGGAGCAGCCATGGCTTCTAGGTTTATACCTGGTTCCTTGATGAGAGAACCAGGATAGCGACTTCCTAGTTATCAGATATGGTACATGGAAGTTTGCCTGTTCAGAGAATGGAGAGAATTTGAAGTGTCCAAGTGGATATTCAGACCAGAGAAAATGAAATAAAACATTTGACAGAGAAAAAAGTATGTGCACAGGGCTTTATTAGATGGGGATAGAGCCTGACATTGACCTTGGGGCTAAAACAGAGCCAGTTCTTAAACTGAGGCAGATTTAAAAGCAAAATTGATCACCTTCTCCAATCTGCTGTTGAGAGAGACCACATGGAACACAGGCAATGTTGACATATACAGTATAATAACTCATTGAACCACAGGAAGAGGAGAAAACAGGGTAAGTGAAACCCTTTCTGTCACAATAAAGTGCATCTTTCAAACACTAACGGCACTCTTCTAAGGTGGCGGATGTGTATTTTACGTGAGATTGTCCTTCCTTCTATATTACGTAAGAGTGAATGTCCAAAATTGAGCAAAGTCAACATTTACAGGATGACAATCCCAGAGCAAAGTCATGAATGTTAAGATTTCTCCACTTTTTAGATATACAGTAATGAATACTGACTATAGGGATGTATCAGTATTCATGTGTATATCTTTTCAGGTTTCAGAATTTCATATGATTTACTTGTAACTGTAAACAGATATCCCTGTTCCATTTCTTAGCACTTTATCTAATGCACTGTTTCATATAATGTGGAAAGATTCATTTTCATTTTGTTCCTGGCCTATACAGACAATAACTGGGCTGTCAGTTTGGGTTATTTTGAAGTACATCAGATGAGCATACAGCATTTCCTCTGCACAAATGCCATAAGAAATTGTGAGTGAAAAGGAGATGGTATAGGAATGGCTGTTTAATTTGCAAATATGTGCACCATCAGCTTTGTTAAAATATATTTGTTTAAAACATGTTAAAGTTTTTATAAAAGTTGAAGAGAGCCAGGAAATAGCAGAATTCACAAATGTTGGGCCAAGAAATCTTTGGTACTCAAAAGGGAATCCTGCAGTTAATCTTGTTGTTTTTGTAATTTCTCCCATTTTTATAGCTCTAGGTTACAGTCTGGGACAGAGCTAGGTTTGCTTAAACCCAAAGCTGGACTTTAAGTGCTAGATTGTGTGGCCACAAATCACAACAAAACATGAACACAGAAATCACAGTGTTAGGTGAGGTATGAGGAAACCACCAGCAATATATAATAAAACATTACTTTTTTATACAAAAAATGAATAATGCTGTAGACCTAGCTTGTGTGTTTCTAATCTCTTTTTAACCTGTACCTGGGAAAAAGCATTTGATGCAGAAATGTTCATATTAAAAAAAAAAAGTCCAAGCATATTTCCCAAGCAGTACCCAATGGCCAAGTGTTCACAAACTCTACAGCTTGTTCCACCTTCCATTTAGAGGACCATCCACTTCCACCAGTTTAAGGCTACTTCTTCACCAGGTGCTGAAGGCCAGTTGGAATGAGCCTTGCAGAGCTCCATACCTGATCAATGGTGGAAGAATGGAGTTGTACCTGGAATACTCCAGCTTTTCTTGTGCACCAAAGGTGATGATGTGCAGGGAAGTAAGAAATACTTCCTTGCACATCATTATTCAAGGCACATTTGCTGGCATGGCCACAAGTTACACTGATGCACGTCACTAACAAGATTCTAGCTAATTAAGATCTTTTAAGGAAAGTGGCCCTATGTGGACGTATGAAAGTAGACGAAGTCCCATGTACTATGTGATGGTTCAAAAACAATTACTGTCTATACTCATGTAGAAGTTTAGAAATTTTGGTCAAAAAAATGACCCCCAAAGCATGAGTCAACTTATCCATGGGTCAAGATAAGTACCATACTTTAATTCATATTTTAAAAAGAACCATCTCCTGGTGAAAAGCAAGAATGTAATCTATCCCGGAAGCACTCATCCACTCAGCTGTTAGAGTGAGCACAAAGCAGGGGCGTAGCTAGGATTTTAGGAAGGGGGGGTCCAGACTAAGTGCCACCATTATAATGGGGCTTTGGTGCGGCAGTGCAGCAGCACACACCATTCATTTTTCTAATGGAAGGGGGGGGGGGGGGGACCCCCAAAAACCCCCCCCCCCGGCTACGTCCCTGCACAAAGTTATGCCTGATGGAAGTTTGCATGTTTTTTGGTATTGTATTCTTTTGCTTCATCCTTTAGATTCTCTGTTACATGCCCTTAAGTTTTATCTATGGGTCATATCAAAATTCATAATTTTGCCCCCCAAACCTGCCCTTGACTTAAACATAAGATCGACTGATAGTCAAGTATATACAGTATTTCTAACAAGCCCAACATGTTTCGGCCTTATCACCAATTGGCCTTCTTTAGGGGCTATTATAAAATTTTAAAAAAACCATTAAGTATAATTGTGGTATTGAGACAACATGTCATTCACATCTAAAATATTATTCCTTAAAAATTAAATAGTATCTATCATATATATATATATATATATATATATATATATACACATATCTGTTATGAGAAATTTCTGGAGTTGCAGTCTGCACTATCCATCAAAGTGGGCCCTCTGATTATTAGAATGAAGGAAATAGATCTACCAATGGGTTCATATTTATAGATTTTTCAATTATATTTTTAGGGGTGGCAGATGTGTTGTCTCAATACCACAATATACTACAGAAATAAAAGGTGTAGTACCATCACATAGCATGTGAGAATTTCTCTCCTTTCATTCTACTGTGAATATGTGCTTTCCAGTTTTTTGTTCTGTGCCTATGGGGAAGAGTGTCTGTGTATATTCACCTGAGTTCAAAATTTTGAGGGCATTTCAAAAGTCAAGAGAAGAAATAGGGGACACAGAGGAAGTTACACAAAACATCCAAGGCCACATTGAAGAAGCAGATGGGATGCAGAGTATCTTCACTGACAAATACATTGTTAGTCAAAACAAATCCAAGTCTGTCATCACCTAGGAATTTAGAATCCATTAAATTTCCAGCATGGTCCCATTTCATGGTGCAAACATTGTTAATCAGAGCAGTGGCTATTAGGCAAGTAGCTGTTAACTACAAATAATCTGGTGAAATGTGCATTCTTTTGATGGTGCTTGGATTCTTCACAATCTGGTGTAGGACAGTATAGATCACGAATTGGTTACATGCACATGTTGTTCAAGCCATCTGTAATCACTCACCATTGGTGCCAGAATGTGACAGGATCTATGTGGCAACTTTATGTGTGCCTTGAAGATATAAATGATGGAATGGTAGGATACAAGTCTGCCTTAGAAATGCCTACGTGCAGAAATGCATTCACATTTTCATCTGAAGCAAAACTAGAAAGTGCATCTCCCCGCTCCCAAACTCATTGTAATGATTTGTGGAGACTGATGGTGATATCAGTAGTCCTGTTCCAGTATTACTGAAAGTGCACAGAATATATGCATGAGGAACATGAACACAGAAACTAGGAAACAGTGAAAAAAACCTTTCTAAATCATGAGGAGAATCTTCACACCTAAAGGAGGCTCTCTATTTCAGAAAGTAACTGCCCACATGAAGAGAACAACAGAATCACAAGAAGGGTAAGACATGTTTCCTTGCATGTTTATCCTACTCAAAAGTCACTAAGGCTTGAGAAGAGCTAATGCATGTTGAACATTACACATGCAATTTCTAATCTGAAGACATAAAAATCCTCAGATGTTGCTGATGCCTTGTGGTTCCCTGAAGCTAGATCAAAGTGTGGCACTGCTATTCAGCAATCTACTTTTAGAGACATTTCGGGGTGTGGATAGCCTCTACCACATGCACACATATGCACCCATGTTCTGGGCAGACATTAAGGATGAGCTTGACATTTTGCAATATTGGTTTCATGAATGGGTCTTGTCTTTTCAGGCAGCTTTCATGTCCTCTCTCTGATTTGATGGAGGAAGCTTTTCACAGGAGGTTAAGCAAATAGGGAGAATGGTATGCTACTGGCCGCAAGGCTCTTTGGATTGGTAGGATGGACTTAAAAGGCTGAAAATCAGCAGTTGCCAATTACCATTTTTACCACAAATATATGGTAACTAGACTTTGATGAACAAAACAGCACTGGCCATATTTTAAAACTAAACATTACTGTATGCATGTGCCAAGTAAGGATTACCAGGCTGTTACTACACAAGTCCAGCATTTTGGGTTCAAGGTCCTGTTTAACACCTTTGCAATTTGCTTAGACAGACGGAAGCAATGGTTACAGCAACAGTGGGTAGTACTGCTAGCACTTATTGGTTTTTCCAGAACCCAAAACACTGGACTTGTCTAGTAACAGCCTGGTGATCCTTAGTTGGCACATTAATCCTTAGTTGGCACCTACCAAACCAGAGGCAAGTCTGAGAAATGCTGAGAGAAAAGGGAGAAATGGCTTGTCTGGGGAGGGTTCAGTGTATCTTATTCAAGTATCTAAGTCAGGGGTAGGCAACCTTTTTGAGCCAGGGGCCGGGTTGCTGTCCCTCAGACAACTGGGGGGCCGAAGCCAAAAAATTAAAAAAATTTTTTTAAAAATTAAATATATAAATAAACCAGGACAAATGTAGGACAAAATTTTCAAATGGAAGACACTTTTTTAAAAAAAATGGAGGACATGCGAAAAAATTTGCTGATTTTAAAAAAAAATGTTAATATAAATGCATGCTTCTGAGGCTTCTATAGACAATTGCTCCCCAAAGGCCCCGGCGGCAATCGGCGGCAGGACTGGGCTGGGGCCGGTCCCAAGGCCTTGCCGGGCCGCATCCGGCCCGCGGGCCGCAGGTTGCCTATCCCTGATCTAAGTAGTACAGCCACATGCATAATGCCCCAGTAGGCTTCTGGCCAGAAACTTTATGGCTAAAGAAAATGTAAAATAATGGTTGCAGGTGAATGTATGACCAGAGTTTCTCTGGATTCTGTATCAATCCAGTGCTGCTTGAATAAAGGAAGAAGTGCAATTGCTTGAACAAACAAACATAATAATTATTTGAACTATTTCCACAAAAAACAATGAAAAGGGGCTGCAAACTCTTCCAAAGTTACATTGTGACATCAATGGTAAGTTTAAGGAATTAAGAAACTGGACACAAGTTGAATTCAACAGGAAAACAAGGCCAGAATAAAACAGTACAAATAGAGTAGAACAGGGAAATGAGGCTTCTACCACAGCACCACTGAGAAGGGTCCTAGGTACCATTGTGAAAGGGCTCAGTTTCTCCATGCTCATCTTGTCTTCCAGTCTTTTCATAAACTTCAGCCTCTAGAGCAGGCTGGTTTTGTTTTTTAAAACGAACACAATAGTTAATTAAATTAACATGTGCAAACAAGCAACAGTCTGTTTTCTTAAAATAATGACAAAGATAGGCAAGAACAGAAGCCCCACAGAAAGTGGCATCACTACAGGTGTGCCTGTGCAGCAAGTGCAGACTGCATGACTGTTCAACCTCAGGCCAGACATCAGTCTTATGCAAAGGGCAGACTAGAATGGGACATCTTCTGGAATATCACCACTTCTGCCACCTCCTGACGCAGTTCCTCCTTCCCTATTGTTGCTCTGCAGCAGGCTGCCTAGCCTATCATAGCAGCCATTGGTACCCTCACCATTGCTGTGCATGTGCCTGTAGTCGTTGCTCGATTGGTAGTGGCTGAGGTGACAAAGATTACCATGACTGTGACAATGTCGATGGGGCCAGCCTTGTCCATCTCCCATGGCAGGGATGTGCTGGGGTCTGAGCATGCTTCTTCAGGGGCTATAATAGTTGCTTGCTTGCCCCTGCCATCTCCTCTGCTTAGCCCTCCTCTTCATTATGCAGAACCCAGTGCATCTCTGCTAAGGAAGATGGAGGAGGTCCAACCCAGCAATATCATCATGGTCATGGTTGTCTTCGGCCCCTCAGCCATTAACAACCAACCCAGGACTTCAGGCATGTGCACAGTGGTAATGGGACAAGCGACAGCTGCTACAATAGGTAACCTGCTGCAGAGCCATGGTGGGTAAGAAGGAGGGGGTGCCACACCAAGAGGAGGCAGAGGTGGTGATATTCCAGATAAAGGCCAGTCCAGCCTGCTCCTCGCATAAGGCTGAAGCTTAGCCTGAGGTGTGGAACAGTCATGTTGGTGGCATTAGGTGTCTGCACTTGCCACACCACTATAGTGATGCCACTGCACACAGTCTTCCTGCCCTGTAGGGAAATAACATAACATTATTGCACTGCCATTGTTCCTGTCCCTTGCACAAGAGACAGCAAAGGGGGAGGGGGTATGGGAGACTGCCCACACAAGAGGATAGATGAAGTGAAACATTGAGGGCTATATCTTTACTGATCAGCGCAGCTGGACAGTATAAGACATTTCCAAGGAAGCTTTTCAATGCCCTTCACAGAAGGGTTCTAACAATAAAGTGTGGAGCTGGTAAGAAACAATCACAAACAGAGGGAGCAGAAGAGAGCACAGGATGTGGCCAAGAAGAGGTGCAATTAATGCCTTCTGATCTCTGGCATCAGGTTTTGTGAAATGTATCCCAGTTTCCAAACCATCAATGGTGAACTGACAGTCTTCAGTGCTAGAGAGTGAGTGTGTTCTCTGGGCACAGAGGGAATAGTTCCTGGGCTCACACATGGTAAACCTCCTCCTCTTCCATGGCATGATTGGTGTGTCCCTGCAGCAGTGTGCTGCGCCGTAAGACATCCCAGCCACAACTGGAGTTCCTCCGCGATGAATTTGGTGTGCTGGAAGGCGTGGCGAAGGGTACCTGTTTAGTGGAGTAAACATGCCGGCTGTCTTCTCCCCCTGGTGCCAGTTTGGCTTTCAAGTACTTTTCAAAAGCATCTCTTCTATGTGGCTCATGTGTTTTTCCACACAGCTGGTGTTTTTGCTGTCGGATTTCATACCGATGTTCAACCCTGCAGGCAAGATGTGAACAAAAGAAGTCAAGGAGACTGTTTACTGCCCACCATTACCTCTTCCCAGCCTGAATCAATAAGATCTACCTATGTACGACTCGCTATTCAGCAGTTGGGTTGATAGGTCTACTTTAGCTGGGAATAACCAATAAGACTGAAGTCAAGACCTATTGGGGGAGTGGGAGTCAGGCACAATGTTGCATTTACATAAAAGAATAATTCCTGCCAGATTTATAGCAAGAAGTATCTGGAGATTTGCTACTGCAGCAGCTAAAGAAACAGAACAACATTCTTATACATCAGGATAAGGACTTGCCAATAAACCATCTGCAGATTTTTCTTTTAGTTCTAACAGGAGAAGGGTCTGAGACTTAGCTTCTGTTTTTACAAGAAAAGTTGAAAATCAATTCAAATGAGCATCAGGTGGCCTACCTTTTGTGACTTAACTTATTCATTCAACTCAGCATTTTTCTAAGACCATGGGGCATAATTTGCTTGAAATTATAGAAAGATAGGGATGATGGCATGTTAGTCTTATAAAGGATTTCTATTTTTTTCCTTACTACTAGAACTGGTCTATCTCATAAACCCAAGGGTCGCAATGCTCTTTCTTTACCTGGATTCTAAAACAACATTCCCCCTTTTTTCTAAATCCCCCACTAGATCAGCACTGAAGAGTAAGCAATCAGTGATGGCCGATATTCTTTTCCATCATCTGGTCTGTCACTGTACAGTATATAAAATGCAACCTGTGGGATTCATTTACACTAGATTCACTGCAAGCTAAATAGGTAGGAATTAATTATGCATGTGATCAAGAGCCTACACAGATGATCAAGTATGTAATAAAGGCATGATTATACAGGAGAGTAAAGGAGGTTTTGCAAACAGCATGAGACGAGAAACCACTAAACTTGCCAGCAGGTTAATTTGCTACCTTTGCATAGCACTGTGTAAGGAACCAGTCACCAAGAACAGGTTCTCCAGCACAAAAGCAGAATCCCCCATATAATTACTGCCTTGCAGACGTTGCCCCACAATCCAGCACTATGTGCCAGTGTCAAAAAAGAAAAAAAGAAGAAAGAAAAGAGCAGAAGCAAATCAGACATAGTATACGCCACAGTCTTCTTTTCTTTTGAGTGCTATACAAAAGTTGATTGGCTCATTTCACCTTCAATTATTAAACAAATGTTCATTTTAACAAATGTCAAAAAGTGCCTCAATTTCTGTTTTTCCACTCATTTCAGAACATATTGCAAACATGTTTCCATTGTTTCAGTGCTGTTCTTAGCTTCTAATCTTCAGCCCCGTGTGCCCATGGTGTCCAGAAGATACTGGTAATTCTACTTTTCATGATTATAGAAAAAATCTGGAAAACAACAAACTTGGGCTAGAGAATGACTAAGTATATGATGTTATTTGGAAATATTTTTTTTTGGAAAATAATGTAAAAAATTGATGTGGTTTTGCAACAGCAAGATAGATAAAATAAATCAAAGAGGTAAAATAAGTTCAAAGTAAATAGTTCCAAGCAACAGCCAAGATGGCATTTAACATTAACACCTTCCATCAGGATGGCAATGATTTATAATTTTTTATGGACAGTTTTGGGGAAGAGAGTGTTAAATGTACTGTTTTCTCAGCAAATATTCATATTAGTCCACATTTTGTGCAAATGTACTTATTGTTTTTCTATTTAAGTCACATCTGAACTTTCAGAGTCCAAATTTAGATATCTAATCTTCATGTTATAATGAAGATAAACTTTGGTAGAATAATAGAAGTTAAGTTGTGTCAGTTTTGAAGACAGCTAGCTTCATCAGGGCCTCAGGGCACTCTGTCTCTAGAAAAGCACTGTAGAAGGGGGAAAAATGATTTTTTTGTCTGTGGTGTGACTTTAAAGTCTGGGCTCCATCTATGCCCATTCCCACCAGTGATGGGGCTCACTTGCTCAGTATGCAAGTGCTTTTATGCATGTTGCATTTGCACAATGTCAATGCACCAAAAAGTCCTAGAACAAATGCCTGCAAAGGATGCAGCTGCTCATGTCTTTTGAACCTTGCCTGGCCCCTGAGAAATGGTTATTGTTTGGCTCACCCTGGCATGCCATTTTCATAGCCTATTTATCTAGCTTCCTCTTGTGCCTGCTTCCACGGTCAGCACAACTAGAAGCACTTCCAGTCCCCCTTTCATCACTTGGTTGCTCTGCTTCTGTGACATCGCAAGAGCCCAGTCTCTGGGAAATCAAAAAGAATCGATTCCTTATCTTAGGTTTTGGCCCTGAAATCTAAAGGGAATGGGAAGCTACTGACAAGGCAACCCTGAGCATAGCAGATATCCTCTTTGATGCAGCAAATGTCCTTGTATAGATACGTCAGTAAACCAGCACAATGCCAAACGTATATGCCAGTGGTGTTCCTGAGATTGGTATCACTCAGAGGATGGGGAAGAGGTGAACTGACCTGAAAGTGGATGCAGCTGCACTGGACCTTGAAGGAATAACTCCTCAAAGGCCTTCTGGGTCTGGCGTGGATACAGCTATGCCAGACCCTGAAGGAAGCCCCCTGAAAGACTTTCAAGGTTCGATGTGGATGCAGCTGCACAGACTCTGAAGGAAGACAGAAAAAAGGCCTGCATGGTTTGGTGTGGATGCAGCTAGGCCAGACCTTGAAGGAAGCCCCCTGAAAGACTTTCAGGGTCTGGCATGGATGCAGCTGCACCAGACCCTGAAGAAAACCCCATCCCTCCAGATGCCTTCAGGATCCAACGTGGCTGCGGCAGTGCTGGATTTGGAAGGCACCATCCCGCTGTAGATGCTGCTACTGAGGGGGGGGGGTGTTGCAGCCCCCAGAGGGCCTATTTTGAGTCCAGTGACACTGTTGAGCAAGTGGGTGAGTGCCTTTTCTCACTTGCCCAGTAGCCGTGCCAGTCCCTCCAAGTGTACCACCGCACTGGGTAAACGCCCCTTCTGGGGTGTCACCTGGTGCAGTCTGCACCCCCCTAATGACACCATTGGCATACACTACATTCTTGTGCTGAGAGATGCTCCAAGCTTTCTTCCTCATCTCTTAACCTTCCTTGCCAATTTCCACCATGGTTCTACACTCAATAGAGATGACCATTCTTTCAAAACAAAAGGATTCTGCTCCAAGGCACCTTTAACTGCCACATAACAATTATGAGATATTTCAACTGCCAGCTACACAAGCCTGTGTCCACCTTGAAGAAGCAGCCCTTCTCCTTGTTGTCTTCTGGTGAAAGTGTCAGGGAGAAAAAGATTTCTAGGTATTTCCAATAGGGGACAGGCTCCACATGATGATAAATAGTCACTTCTATATTTTCGTATTACTTTCAAAAGCCCAGTGCATTGTGGCCTCTATCAAAATTGGCCTTCACGGGCTATACTTCAGACAGATAGAAATTTCTGGAGCTATATAAGACTCTTTCCAAAGAATTGGATCCTTAAGCAAAGAGGACGTTGGACCTTTGAAAGTAGTAAGAAAACAATGAAGTGATCATCCATCAGCATGTGGAACCTGTCTCCTATTTTGCTTTTGCTGGAATATATGCTTCTCAGTTCTCTCCTTGAGGTATTTCTAGGGCAAAGTCTAGTGCACAAAACTTTATTCCTGATTATGTCAAATTTCTAGCCATTGTCCATTCCACATTGGATGCCACAAGGCAAGGATACCTGCACCCAAATGCAGCTAATTCAATTACACAGTGCTATATGCTTTCACCAACTGTTGGATGCTTATGCCTTGAACAGTTGCAGATGGTAAGTGAGCAGGAACACATCCCTAATTTATGTTAACAGCTGACAATGAAGCTGTGCTGGGAGCTACTGTGTGTATGTGAGGCGGGGACTGAAGAAAGCTGGCACCACCATGCAACTGTAGCCTATATGTCTCATTTTGCAACATAATCATAAATGCAGAGTCCTGGTAAAAATGGTAGGCAATGTTGGACTTCAGAGAAGATCTACTTTGCTCTATTTGTGTATGATACTACTGAGATTTATCTACCTCAACCCCTCACCAGCCCACTTCCCCATGGTCAGGATTTTATCAGTTTACATTCCTTAGAACAGAAAATTACAGCAAAGATAGGAGAAGTCCACTGCACCTCATCCATCTTTCACACTTCTCTCTCCCCTTGGGGGTCTTTTTTCTCCTGGGGTAAGAGAGCTAGCAATGTACAGGAGCAAGCTATTGTACCCTGTATTACAGTATAACACCCAGAGAAGACCATTACACTTTCTTGAATGCTTCACAGTAATTCTGGAGGGTACAATTGATTTTGGAATGCTTAAGAAAATTGATTCACTCGAGATGTGGTGCTGGACAAGAGTGCTGAGGATATGGCGGGCAGCCAAAAAGACAAACAATTGTATTCCTAGAACCAGTCAAGCCTGAACTCTCCCTGGAAGCGATTACTAAATTGAGGCTCTCGTACTTTGGCCACGTCATGGCACGACGCATTTGAAAAGACAATGATGCTGGGGAAGGTAGAGGGCAGTACAAAGAGAAGAAGACCACATGCCAGATGGATAGACTCAATCAGGAAGACCATGGGCCTGAGCCTGCAGGACCTGAACAGAGAGGTAGAGGAGACGTCTTGTTCACAGGGTTGCCATGTGTCGAGGTCAACTCGAAGGTGACTAACAGTAAACAAAACCAAACCTAGATAATGACTTCTGCTCAACCCCCTCACCCACAGAAGTTCAATTTGACCTTACCAGTTCAGTTGGACCCTTGGGACATTTGGACCAAGTGCCATTACATCTCAACCCCTTTTCTGGATTCACCAAATAGCTGGTGCAGCCCCCACCCCAGCCATTCCGTATCTGGTGTAGAGTGAGGGGAAGGGAGATCAAAGCTGCATCTGGCTATGTTTCCATCTCCAGATGCAGAGTGATGACACCAGCCACGGAGCTGCAAGGTGTGTGATGTAACCATTCTGTGTCTTGAGACATACTGACGGTTCTACAATCCTGCCCCCCACTGGCCACTGAGGACTCCAGAAGCCAGGGTGACAAGATGTCCTCTTTTCCCAGGACATGTCCTACATTTCAACATTCTGTCCAGGAGGAATTTCAAAATGTCCTTCATTTAGAGCATGACTAAGAAGTATGAATTTGTATTTATACCTGTGTTCTTAGTTTTTATTTCGTAATGCCCTACATTTTTCTTGAATGCCATACATTTTGAGGTG
Source organism: Sceloporus undulatus (assembly GCF_019175285.1). Taxonomy (NCBI): domain Eukaryota; kingdom Metazoa; phylum Chordata; class Lepidosauria; order Squamata; family Phrynosomatidae; genus Sceloporus; species Sceloporus undulatus. The sequence continues at coordinate 222,132,140 of NC_056523.1, forward strand.
CCTTGTCCTCCTTCGTGGTCAGAGGACTTTTTCCACGATCGCTCCCACTTTATGGAATGGCCTGCCGGACAAGATCTGTCAAATTGCCAACCTAGAGAGCTTCAAGAAAGCTGTCAAGACAGATCTCTTCCAGCAGGCCTTCCTGGAATAGAACCCGGCCATGTAACACTCCCCCCACAGACATATATAAGCGAAGACTCTGCCCACCATTATTTTATTATTGTATTATTGTTTTTAGATTTTATCGTCTGTAATTTTAATGGATAGAATTGCTTAAACCTTTTTTAAGGGGGGGGAATTGCATATATTGTATTTTTTAAAGGTTGTACACCGCTTTGATTGTGGAAACAAAAAGCGGGATATAAATTAAAGTTTTATTATTATTTTTTATTATTTAGGTCATCTGGTCACCCTGGCAGCAGCTAAACAGTGGGTTGGTAGGATAACTTTGGTGGTTACAGATGGAGGAAGAGAATACCAATCATTGCAACAACAACATCCAATACTTAGATAGGTGTACAGTTGAGGTATGCTTGTATACACAATTAAAAGGTGCCAGCCCTAGTATATCTATATACAAAGTTAATCACTTGGAAACTTCTTTAGTGTCTGAGTCATTTTTTGTGCATTCCCTTGTAACTTATTTTTAAAAACAATCAGAAAAAGGGAAGTAGGCAGGCAGGCATCCTAACAGTGCTGTCTGATAATATGGAAAACTTGGGGATGGAAATGAGGTGAAAGAGAAGGGTAGGGAAAACATAACATAGGGTAGAGTAAAGCAGCAGAAGGAGAAGGAACAAAGGCAAAGACAAGGGAATGGGTTGCAGAAAGTAATAGTCAGCTTACTGACCCTGTGGGGTAGAAAGTAATGAGAGATGTGGATGTGAAAGAAGAAGGTGGGAAGTGGTCCTGGAAAGGGAGATTGGGTTGGGTTTGGTTGGGGTTAGGTTTGGTTGGGTGGATCGTAAGTGCTGGGAGTATGGCAGGGATGAGAGAGAAAGAGACAGAATGGAAAAGGGAGAGTGGAAAAATAAACTGCAGGTATGCTTGTGTTTGGGAGCCTTATACCCTGTTTTTAAACTATATTCTGTTTCTTGTCCAAATTACTTTTATTCTGGCCACACCAATTAATCGTTTTGGGAAATGGCTGTTTTGTGAATGGCCACACCTGCCATTTTCTGAAGGGACATCCAATTATATTTGCCAATATGTGATTTGGCCCCACAAAAGTTGAGCAGCCTTGCCTTGATCCAGTGCAATACTTGCCTGGCAATAGTCTTGCAAGGGCTGAGGTAAAAGGTCAAACTAGACATGTCATGTATACAGTCAAAGCCTGAGCTCTTCAAAGGAGCAATGGGTATTTAAAGGGTTTGTCAAGATCACCAGGTCCTCAGCGTCCTTCTTAGCTCTGCTTTCTGAGACCTTTTTTTACTGGAGATCTATGTATGTATCAAAAGGTGTTATTGCATCATCCATCCATCCAGGAAGCCCTTCTGATGGAAGATGGCTGCCATCATGGGGTGTAGCCATGCATTTGGGGTATCTTGTATTAAAAATGTAAAATGTGAATGCAGTTAAGCCATGTTTGCAAACATATGAGCACACTCATTAGACAGCTGGGCTTGGCTCTTAAGAATAGCTCTGCTGCAATGCCAGGCTTGTTCTCAAGTAACGTGCTTAATGGAGCCTGGAGAAAAGGTGAAGAGATAATTATGAAATCCAATAGGTACTGCAGCTAAAAAGGAATGAAAAGCAATGAAACAGAGTAAAAATAATTAAACTCCACTCACTGCATGGGAATTTCCATTCCTCCAAAATTAATTTTTATGAAGAATGTTTTAATATTGCTTCAAGCATAACGTGTGCTGAGTAGCTAATCTTATAATTCAGGATTGTAAAGCTGCAACCATTATAATTTAATGTTTACATGAGAACCCAGTTCTTCAAAATTATTAACCTTTATTGCACATGGGATTTTCCAAATTCATGAAGGGGATTTTTATTGTTTTGGATAGGTCTGAACAAAATATGTTTAACAAGCTATAACCAAAGGATGAAACCCCACATTTTCTACCTACTGTGGCAGAAGAATGTTACTATTAACTTACTCTGGAAAAAACAGCAGGAATCACTGAGGCTGGGAAACTGGCATAGTCACATGCTGCCTAAGAAACTTGTGCAGGCAAAGCCACTCATTTTAGTAACACATAAAGGTTCGGAGCATATCAGTTTACACAAAATGTGTAACAGAGAACTCAATGCCCCCACACAGGGCATCTGAGAAGAAGTCAGGAAGATGTCAAGTGCACATACACACTGACTTGCCAAAGTATAATCATTAACTTTCACACAAAAGCTGGGATCTAACACAGCAAACCAACCAACCAACCAAATAAACTGCCATCCAGATGTTATATTATTTGCAGCATTTTAGCTTCCACAACACACAGTTGCAATTCAGCAATCTAGAGCAGCACTGTGGGTTGTAACTGCAGCTGCCAACAAATGCTGCCTAAAGCAACATTTGAGTTGAATTTGGAAACTTGCTAGACCAAAGTATTTGAAGAATTTTCAATATAATGTAGCAGCCAAATTTCTCAGGTGGGATTCTACTAATTTCTTTCTATGAAATGCACTTGTGCTGCCAGAGCAGATAAAGTTAAACAGAAGGTAAAGAGAGGAACTGAGAAGGGAAGCTTTCTCTTTTGGAAAATTTCCAGAGAGAATTAGAAAGGACTAAGAAACTTGTCAAATATCAGTGCACTCTCTGACTGGGTAGGATTGCCTATGCGAAGAGCACAGACCATAAATGATGTTACTTTTTGCTCTTAGTAAAATCAGAACACAGTTAAATCTAACTGGCACATAATATTACAATGAGTGCATCTCCACTTTAGAAATGATTCAGTTTGACACCACTTTAAGTGCTGCAGCTCCATCCTATGGAATCCTGGGATTTGTAGTTTTACAAGGTCTTTAGCCTTCTTTGCCAAAGTGTGTTGTTCCTAATCACAAATACCAGTATTCGGTAGGATGGAGCCAAGGCAGTTAAAGTGTTGTCAAACTGCATCATTTCTACAGTGGAGATGCACCCAATGTGATCACAATCATTATATTAAACCCAATTGGCAAGAAGGATATTAGGTATAATGAAACAGAGTGGGAAATGGCCTCTATTTTGACATGTCAATGTGTACATGCAATTGTAACTGACATTTCACTGACTTCTTCTGCGATTTCTATGCTGGCTCTGAGTTCTCTGTTGCACATTTCTCAGCGATTCAAACACTATTGGAAAAGTAATGGTTGGAGCAAATCTAAGTATTCATGAACAAATGTAGGTTCAACAGTGATCCCACCCTTCCCTGTTATTCCTTTTGTGGCAAAAATAAATAATTCTGGAGAAAATTTACTACACAACTACTAAGAATGTGGTTTCTGATGAATGAAGGCCCCTTAATATTTATCTATATTACTTTGCAGAGTGTCGCCGAATTCATTGGAAATGTGGGTACAAAAAAAGCCCTGCAACAATCTGCAGGATTGAGGGGTTATTCAGATGGTGAAAATAATCCAGGTAGAATCTGAGTTGAATCTCTGTTGTTCACATGCATTTTGAATGCATCCAATTAAGGGTTTTTTTGGGGGGGGGGGGGCTGCCAAAAACCCCACTTAACTTGGGATAATGGATGTCAGATTTTCTTCCGAGTTTTTCTAAAAGATTCAGATTGTTGGATGTGTGCATAACCAATGCTAATAGACCTGGGATTGATTGGGATAAAACTCTGCGTGCCTTGAATGTGCGTCAAACATATTCACATCATCAACTCCATCTTTATTTGCAGTGCTGACACGTATGAGCAATCAAACCTGGAGATATGTGCATAGATGTGGTTCCATAGTGTGAATGATGATGAGTGAGATTATTTGCATAGTTGTGCTAAAAACAACAACGTGTGAATGACCCCTGAGAGACAATCTACCATATGTAGTGGGTTCGGGGGGACCAGATGTCTTCCTTTCTCAGGACATGTGCCACATTTCAATCTTCTGTCCAGGAGGAATTAAAACACGTCCTCCATTTCCAGCACAACTAAGAAGCATGGATTTAAATTTATATTAGTGTTTTGAACTTTTATTTTGTGATGTCCTACATTTTTCTTTAACGTCCTTGTCCTCCTTTGTGGTTATGACATCTGGTCTCCCTGAGCAGGTTCATAACTGTTCCTTTGTTCTTACCACTTCAGCTCATGAGTTTGAAGATCTAATATAATGGAGGGGGGGGGATACCTTAACAAATTTCACTGGAATGTGAAAATTGAAACATGCAGTCCTGAAGATACCCTTCAGGTCTTCCAGTACTAAAGGGGTGGGATTTCAAGCATGTAAGAACTGCTTATTTTCTAGAAGTTCTCAATACAAGCCGACAAGAAGGAATCCATACAAAGGAACAGTTTTCTGCATGGCTACCTTCCTGATGTGATATCTATCTTAGCAATGGCAAATTTCATTCTGCAAGAAAGAAATCACACAAAGAAACAGAGTGGGGAAGAAAGAGGGGACACCACTTGTGTATTATAAATATGCACATGTGGAGCCCACAGTTAATCTTTGGAATTCACAACCACAAGATGTAGTGATGGCCATCAATTTAGGCCACTTTAAAAGAGGATTGGATAAATTCATGGAGAAGAAAGCTATCAGTGGTTATTAGTCATGACAGCTAGATATTACCTCCAATTACTGGAGGTAGTATGCCTCTGTAGATTAACTGATGAAGAAGACAAGGAAGAGGGTGCTATCACATAAGATGGTATAAGAAAAGTCATTCTGTATCAGATCAAAGGCTTTACTCAATCTGCATTGTGTTCACACTCTGGTCAACCAGATGCCCATGATGTGCAGAGCATGTTCCTTCTTGTATTCCTCAACAACTGGTACACAGGGGCTTATTGTCCCTGTTGTTGTTGTTGTTGTGTGCCTTCAAGTCATTTCCAACTTATGTTGACCTTAAGGTGAAACTATCATGGAGTTTTCTTGGAAAGATCTGTTCAGAGGAGGTTTGCCATTGAGGTTGAGAGAATGTGACTTGCCTAACTTAAACCAGTCAGTTTCATGGTCGATCTGGAAATCAAACTCTGGTCTCCAGAGTCGTAGTCCAACACTCAAACCACTATACCATGCTATCTCGCTCTGCTGGATTTATTCTCCATTTATTTGCTTAATCCAGTGATTCCAAAACTCTGGCCTGCCAGGTGTTTTGGACTTCAGCTCCCAGAATCCCAGGCCAAGATGACTGAGTCTTCTGGGTGCTGAAATCCAAAAGAGTTGGGAGACATGAGTTTGGGAATCACTGGTTCAAGTCAACTGAGTTGCTGGCCATCTGGGGAGGAATGCTGTGGGGTAGAATTGTCAATACTATGGGTTGACTAAACAGTCAACCTGGAGTAGGTAAATTCATTTTCCTTGGTTGAAGAAGTTTCACATATCAACTGGCTGAAGAAACTGCCCATTGGAATGAGGGCAGAAGAGACCACGTAGGTGTTTTGACAGTTAGCAGTTGGAAAATCCAGCTGAGTGGTTAAAAGGGTGGAGGGTTGATTATCAGGTGTGCAAGGCAAGAACAGATGGAAACAGATGGAGAAAAGAGTTGTCTAATACATACGATATACTGATGGTTGTGAGTAAATATGAATTTGGCTGGTGTGAACTTAAGACATTAAAAAGTCCTTAAAAGGCTCATGGTCCATTTTTGCTCTCAGACTCTGCTGTCCATTCTATCCACCAGAATATTCCATGCCTACATTTCTCGTGATATAGGTCTACAGCAGTCACTCTGCTAATATGTCAAAATTACCTGAGATACCACCTGTCACCAAGTCCATATTCCTTCCCACAGATCCCAGAACGAGGCCAGAGACATCGCGGGAGCTTGCGCTCTAGCATTACAGTAGTGGCAACAACCTGAAACATATATTTTGCAAAGATGTTGATCATACTACTTCATGACAGATGAAGGAAAGAGAACAGTATCTCTGCATTGGATGGGTGCCACTAAATGCCATCATGGCCATCCCCTTCCTGCTGGTAAATAGCAAAAAGTAGCATAAACCATATTTTGATTTTGATTTTATAAGTAGCCTTAGAGTCTTTTAAAGTCAAAAGGCAGGTTAAAAATACTCTCCAGTTAAATAGATAATTGTGATATAATTAAAGATGCCAGCATTAATAGTCAAAAAGGACCTAGACATACTTAAAAATCAAGTAAATAAGAACAGGAGCACTAAGATCAGGAAAGAACAGTGTATGATCTCAAGGAAATATTTTGAATATTATTGCTCACTAAGTCCTCCTATATCTTCATTGAAAGGATTCTAGATTTTCCATTATTTAATTCATCTCCACAAATACATGAACATTAATCTTTGCCCCAATATTGTACATTATTTCACTAGATTCCAGATTTCATTGTGAACTGGGGGGGGGGGGGTGTTACCCAAAGAAAATGACAAAGAGAGCAGCGATCTTCAGAAAGTATACAGTCCAAAAGAGTTGCTAAAAGTGTTTTAAAATTTCAGGCACAGGAAGTTGCAACCAGGTGGTACAACATTTAAAGGTTCCATTGAGTCAATGCAGCCCCCTTGCATCCTTCCTTAGGCACTCACCTGAGCTCTCCAAAGCTCATCCCGCTCATGGGCCACGCGCCAGTGGGTATCACCCATCATGGCAATAAGCAGGTTGAGCATAAGCAGAGTGGCAATGACAGCGAAGGCAGAGTATGTGATGCCATACATGAAAGGCAAGTCCACTTCATAGTTGGCAGGTCCATCAATAATTGTGAGGAAGAGCTCAAATGTGCTGAACAGTGCCATGGGATAGTTATAAAAGTGGCCCAACTCATCAGGGTCTTCTGTTTGGAAGATGACATAAAAAGCTGGCAAAGAGAACAGAACAGAGTGTGAGAGCGCAATGTCCACCTTATAGATTCACCCGTGTAAAAAAGTGGTTCTTAACCTTGTCTTTACCAGGGACCACCTTGAAGTATCTTTTGTTGCCGTGGACTAAAACTTAAGATTTAAACTCCTAAAGTGTATCAAATACTATACCTAATATCAATGATGTATTCAAGTCTTTTAATCCAAGTCTCAAGTCAATTTTCAAGACCCTACTTTCAAATCAACTCTTAAGTCTGGGAATCAATTTTTAACAGTAAAAAAAGTAGGTGGGGTACATTTCTCAGAGGGGAAACACAAACACATTAAGCAATGGGCTTGAGACACGACTTGAGATCTGCTTAGCAGCTTGTCCCTGCTACACAGCAGAGAAGCCTTCTAAAGCTTTTCAAAAGCTTTAGAAAGATCCTTCTGCCTCAAGCCCATTGACTAACGCATTTCCCTGCGGAGAAATATGCCCCACACTCTGGGGGCAGGTTTTACTTGCTGCTCGAAGTGAATGGCACCAGAAAGTCAGTCAATCAGTGTGTCAAGTCATGTCAAGTCAGTGTGTCATTTTTGCCAAGTCAAGTCCAAGTCAAGTCATTGAAGTGACTTGAGTCTGGCTTGAGTCTGAGTCAACTGACTCAAGTCTACATCACTGCTTACTGTACACCTTGACATGGGATGGCTGGGGTTGTCTTTTGCTCCACATGTGCTCCAGCCATGGGCGAAAGAGGCAGGGAGGATTGGTGGAGAAACAGGCATAGAGGACAGCAAGGCATACACACCCCAGGGCCACCAGACCCCATGTGAGGACATTGCACCCCACCCCCCGGGAGGTCAATCCCCAATGGTTTAATATCTTCCATTTCCCCTATAGGATAGGATGAAAAGAAATAGAGGAAAGCTGTCAGGAAGGATAAAGGAGGGAAAAGTATGATCCTAACTTTCTCCTTATGGCAAGGCCTTCAGACTTCTCAGCAAGCAGAGCTCGATTAGATGTATTACTGTGTATACTTGACTATAAGTTGACCTCATGTATAAGTCAAGGGCAGGTTTTGGAGGCAAAAGTATGGATTTTGATATGACCCTTGGATAAGTCAGGGGTAAAACTTAGAGACATGGAACAAAGGATCTAAATGATGAAGCAAAGGAAAACAATGCCTAAGAACCTACAAAAAATTATGGCAGGCATAACTGTTCACCTGAAAGGCTGGATGGAAGCGAGAGTAAAGGGAGGTCAGTGCTTCCAGGACAAATTCCACTCTATCCTTTCACCAGGGGATGGCTCCCTTTTTAATAAGAGTTAAAGTACAGTATTTACATTGACCCATGGATAAGTTGACCTAGGCTTTGGGGGTCAGTTTTTGACTAAAATTTGTAGACTTATACATGAATATATACAGTATATGAAATTAGGCTCTTCCCTTACGGAAGTGTGCAAATAATTGCAGCCACAGCTTTCACCCATATAACCAAAGCAACATCCATGCATGTGCAGTTGCATTTGTTCACATCTATCTTTGTTTTCTCTCTCCTTATTCTGTTATCCCCCTCATTGCTAAAACTTAAATTTAAATTCTCAGATCCTTGAAGTAGGGACCTATGTCTTTTTAGTTATTTTTGTTTTTATCTACATAACTCTGTAGAGTGTCATGTACACGGTATAAATAGTAGTGGCAGAGGGTCTTGGCCACTCAAAATCATTGTGAACTTCACTTTGTGATTTGTCATGCTGAGTTGACACAGACAGAACAGGCAAAACATCACAGCCAGATGCAATCACAAATCAAGAGGAATAGCCATATTAGACTGCAGCAGTAAAAACAAAAGCGCCTGTGACAACTGAAAAACTGACAGTTTTATTGTGGCATTTCAAGTATTAGAGCCCACTTTGTCAGAGCCTTAAAATTGTCAGCTATGTGCCTGAGTATAAATACTCCTTAAAGAGAGGACGAAGAGAGGGAACTGTTGTCATTATTTTGCAGAAATCAAGCAGTGCAAGAGGCAATGATGGGTGTCTGGCAGATTTGCACAGACCACAAATGAATACAGATTCCAATGACACAACCACAAAATCCTATCAGGATCCACTGAATGATGATCCAAACAAAAAACCAAGACATGATTATATCAAAGGTCATTTTCTGCAGGGGCTGGGAACTGTTTTTAAGGTGGAGGATGGTGGATCAAGACCAGCAGGCAGGACATGATGAATCTTGCCTATTTGTTCAGGTGCAGGATAAAATGAATGTATGCTGCAAAGAGGCCTTGTTTCCACTATAACTAAAGAATATCTCAAATTTTTTTAAACAAATCTTTTTTGATCAAGCAAGGAACATATGCATCACATGTTAAGAGAAAAGCAAACTGTTCTTCAGTCTACATATTGAATAAATTCCCTTTAACTCCAACCACTGGTGTCTAAAACATGAAAGCACTAAGTGAACCTACCATATGTACTTGACTATAAGTCAATGTCATGTATAAGTCAAGGGCAGGTTTGAGGGCCACAATTATGAATTTTGATAAGTCAAGGGTAAAATTAGGGGCCTGTAACAAATGATGTAAAGGATGAAGCAAAGGGAAACAATGCCAAAGAACTTACAAAATTCCAGAAGGCATAACTGTTTGCACTCATCCTAAAGGCTGGATGGATGAGAGAACAGAGGAAGGTCAGAGCTTCTAGGATAGATTACACTCTTACCTTTCACCAGAGGACAGTTCCTTTTTTAAATAAGAGTTAAAGTACAATATTTATATTGACCCATGCATAAGTCGATTCAGGTTTTGGGGAGCATTTTTTGACTGAAATTGCTAGACTTATACATGAGTATATACAGTACTCAACTATAAAGTCAACCTCATATATAAGTTGAGGATAGGTTTTGGGGCCACAATTGTGGATTTTGATATGACCCATGGATAAAGCCCTTAATTGCTTGGGCCCAGGGTACTCGGAGGACCGCCTCTCCCGATACAGTCCGCCCCGCACTCTCAGATCGGGCGAAAAACATCTTTTAAGAGTTCCTAAGACAAGGTATGTGTCTTCTTCACAAAGGGCTTTTTCCATCACGGCCCCTCAGGCCTGGAACTCTTTGCCCGACGAGCTCCGCTCAGCAACCTCTCTAGATCTCTTTAGGAAAAATGTGAAAACCTTTCTTTTCCGTCAAGCCTTCCCCCATGTGCCTTAATGCCACCCTTTCTCTCCCTTGTTGCATACTGTTTGATCCAGCTATCTTTGTTGTACGGTTTTAATTGGTTTTAGATTGTGAATGGAATGTTTTTAGATTACTCTGTATTGTTCTTAATTGGTTTGGGTGGGTTTTTGTATTGTTAGGATATGGGTTGTTATATTGTCTTTTGATGGAAATGTTGTAAACCGCTGTGATCTGCAAGGAATAGCGGTCTAGAAATAAAATTTCATTCATTCATTCATAAGTAGAGGGTACTCTCTATCCCTGCCTCAACAGCTGTTTCAAAGGTCACTGATTACAAAGGTGTGCAGTGGCAATCCCCAGTCAATCAATACACACAAACCACTCACATAAGCATACACACACGTGCAAAAGAGGAAGGAAGGCAGGCAGGGAGGAAAGCACTCACTCTCTGTCCGAGCAGCTGTTTAGGAGTTTTCAAAGCAGTATTACCAGACTGCACTGTATACAAGTCGACCCAGGATTTTGGAGTCAAGTTTGGGGCATAAATTTCTCGACTTATAATGGAGTATATATGGTAGTTCCAGAACACAAGAAGAGCATGAGAAAAACAACGAACAAATAAAATTACTGAAAAAACAACACATTTTGTGGGTGCCACTCACTCAAGAATGAGTCATGGTACAGTAGACCCTTGTTATACGCTGGGGTTTGGTTCCAGGATCCCCCATGGATAACAAAATTCATGGATGCACAAGTCCTATTAAATATGACATAGCAAAATGCTGTCCCTTATAAAAAATGGAAAATGAAGGTTTGATATTTGAGATTTATATATTTTTTAAACATTTTCAAGCCATGAATGCTTGAATCTGTGTATTAAAAAAATCTGTGTATAAGAAGGGCCAACTGTATTATAGATCTTTGCTTTTCAGCAGGGCTCCTGCATAGTGGTCATTTTTGAAGTCTATGAATGACCTAGCTGTTTTATGAAAAACAAAACAAAATTTTCTGGGTCCCCTTAATGGATACTGAAAGCCATTTTCTAGCTTCCACATTGCATGGTTTGTTGATGTAATGAATTATGGAACAGATGACCAACATGTGCCTCTTTTATTATTATAGATATCTTCTAGGGCTACTGAAAGCAGAACAGACTATTTTTTCTTGACTGGATAGGATTCCTGAGAAGACTTTCAGGCCTTGAGATCACAACAGTCATTGTAGTGTTTGAGGTCATAGACAGGGGCTAGATGGAACACTTCTCCCCCTCTATCAACTAAACTAAATATTCTTAGAAGCAAAATGGTTACCCAGGAGAGAGCCCCCCCCCCCCCCCGTAACTGGGTTTTTTGTTGTGTGCCTTCAAGTAATTTCTGATATGGCAACCCTAAGGCAAATCTAGCATGGGGGTTTCTTGGCAAGGTTTGCCATTCCCTTCCTCTGAGGCTGAGAGAGTGGGTCTCCATGGCTGAGCTGGGATTCAAAGCCTGGACTCTCAGAGTTGTAGTGCAATACTGAAACTACTACAGCACGCTGGCTCCAACTGGGGTTTACTCTGCAGTAAGTGTGCACACATCTTGCTTTCTTTTGGGAGGTTTTGAGGGGAACTTAGTCCAGGGAGAGCTCAAGTACAGCAACACGCTTAAACTGCATTGTACCAGTTTGGTTTTCAGTACATTTTTCATTTCTGTTTCCTGGCAAGTTTTACTACAGAGACGTCTTGATCCATTTTTGCTGATTATGGGGCACTGGACTGTCAGTTTACCCCAGCTTCCTTGTTCCAACATCCATGCCTCTTGTGACCCAAAACCGGATGAATTAGCAATCACACAGGAATAGAAACAGAGAAGGACCATTTTCCTCTCTTACTTGCTTTAGAGTAACAGTGGGCTTCTCTCCACTACAGATCCAACATAATCTCCTTTCACTTCTTTAGAACTTGATCAATAACCCAATATTCTCATTATACCACACTCTGTATTCAGGTTTTTGTCATGCTCCAAAATACAAATCTCATTTCATATTTCAGCTAATCTACTACTCAGCTTTGTGTGTGTTATTTATGGGGAAAAACAGAAAAATAATGAGATTTAGCACCAGCAAGAAGTAGAAGGAAGAAAAAGAAGGGGACCGGGTCTTAACTCAATGGCAGAGAACATTCTTTGCAAGCAGAAGCATTCAAGTCCCAGAAATACCCATTTAAATGACCTCAGTTGGCAAGGCTCAGAGGGTCAGCGCAGCACAGTGGTTAAAAGGCAGGTCTGGGACAGCAGTTCCAGATTCAAGTCCCCACTGTGCAATGAAACTCATTGGGTAAATTTGGGGCCCATTCTCTCTCAGACTGACCCATCTCATTTTGTGGGGTTCAAGAACTAAGGAGGATGGCACAGCAGAGGAAAAATGGGACATAAAGGTAACAAATCAATAAAATAAAATGGCTTTGAGGAGCTACTTGCAGATGTATTGTTTACAGTATGCCTTTTAAAACATTTTAAAGATAGGGAGCTAAAATATAAAAGCCCAAACCAGTACCAGATATTTGACAGTAAAGGACTGTCTTTCTTGGGCTTCTTTAGTTTTTGGCTAAGCTGATACAAAAGTACCAGTTATAATTCACCTGCACAGTCATGTGCTGGTTAATTTGATACATCATAAAAATCTAAAAAATATTACCTACCTGATGCAAAGCCAAGAATCACCACTGCCATTAACCAGCAGAAACGTAAGAGGTCTCCAAAGATCATCTATGCATGCAAATACAGAGAAACAGATAGTAATGATGAGAAGCACAACTTTGCTCCCAACCCAATTCAACATGAGAAAGCAGATTAGACCACAGGCTTTCTGGAGCAGTCTATATATTCCAGTGTTATTCCAGCTTCACTAGTACCAATTCAAAGCTACTGCTCTGAATGCAAATTGTCCTAAGCAGTAAACAGGAACAATAAACAGAGCACCATCCATATCCTTATTAACCCTTTCATGTAGAACATTCAAAATCTGAATCAAGTTTCTTAAGATACACACACACTCATATACAAGTCGACCTCAGGCATAAGTCGAGAGAAGGTTTCAGGGTCAAAATCCTGGATTTTGATATGACCCATGGATAAGTCTAGGGTAATACTTAGGGGGCTATAAGGAAGGATAGAAAGGGGAAAATGCCACTTCCGTTCCTCCTTCTCCTTCTCTGGACTTCTCCCAACCGACTCCCAGGTGCTGGAGGAGAGGTTTTAACATCGGATTGAGAAAGGAAGGAAATTGATTTAAATGGAGAGTTGCTTGCATAGAAAGTGAGGTTTTGAAAAGGGACCAGAGAGAGAAGCAAGTGGATTTAAATGGAATGATTTTTCCATAAGAAGCCAGGGCTTGCAAAACAGACCACAGCAAGAACTAAGTGGATTTAAATGGAGAGGTTTTTCCAGAGGAAGCAAAGGCTTGCAAAAGAGAACCAGAGAAAGAAGCAAGTGGATTTAAATGGGGAGTTTATTTCCACAGGAAACAAGAGAAAGAAGCAAGTGTTGTTAAATGAGAGGTTTTTCCATAGGAAGCAAAGGCTTGCGAAACAGAGCAGAGAAAGAAGCAAGTGTTTTTAAATGGGGAGTTTTTCCAATAGGAAGCAAAGGCTTGCAAAACGGAGTGGAGGGAGAAGGAATTTGTGGATTTAAATGGAGATTAGGGCATCAGGCTTCCTTGCTATAGGACCCTCTAAGCACTACTGGTGTATTAACCCTTATATAAGTCTACCCCAAATTTTAGGGTTAATTTTGGGGTACAAATATCTCGACTTATAGGCGAGTATGTATGGTAAGTTTGGCACCTACACCGTGTAGTGTCTTCTGTAGAAACACTGAGATATCAGTTTTTCTGCTTGTATGTTGTCAGACGTACGTGGTCCATGAACAAAACTTTTGCCTGGACACATCAAATACCATCTCAGGAGATTATTACATGGAGAAAAAAGGGAGGAAGAAAACTGCGGGATAACTGTGTGAACGTGTGTTGGATTTTCAGAAGACATCATGCTCAATCAGGCATTACCCTGGGAAGAGTCAGGAATTAAAAGCGAACAAACTATTCATGGGATATCCAGTGAATAACTTTCTCAATACCATGACTGAAGCGCAATTGGCAAGGTGTGAAAACTAATCATGCTTCAATGGAGGTATTGGTGAAGAAACTCAGGTATTTGAAAAGGGCAGCACCAGTCAGGCATCTTTCAAAGTTGAAGCAGCTGAAGGCAGCAGCCAGGGATAGGTAAAAGTGAAAGGGAACCAGACGGGGAACATTCACTGAAGCTGCTGTGGCTGTGGGCTGCAGCCAGGGACATTTAATTTTCAAAGGGAATCAGCCAGGGAGCATTCATTTTTGAAACACCTGTCAGGGACATTTAACATTTAAAGGGCTGCAGGAAGCAGTCCAGGAAATTCAAAATTTAAATGCTCTACAGTTTTCTATCCTCTCCTTTATCCCACAGGGGAACATTTTACCTCTGGATAAGTGGGTCAGTGTACCAGGTGCCAGACTGCTTCTGCAAAGATGAGAGCTGCTCAAGGGGCCTTCACCTCATTCCCATTCTGCTTGCCAAGTATAAACAACTTGAGAGAGGTACAAATCTGTGACGATCAGACTCCTCAAGCTTCTCCATTTTTCCACTACAAAGCTCATTCTAACTTGACCAACTTGGGTCCCCATTGGATTGCAGGCTTTTCTCTTTTTGTCTCTATTGCGCACAAAAATGTGTACATTTCTGAATACATTTTGAGTGCTATACAACAAACTTTATTTATTTTTGTGTATAGTTTTAAAATTGTTCATATTTTGTCTTATGTTCTTCCATTGGCTACAGTCTGTTTGTGCATGTTCTTCCCAAGTATGAATTTATGAAACATATAGTTTCTGATATATATATATCTTCAAATTACCTGCCCCCCTTGTTTGGTGTTGTGTGGCTGTCATTGCTTCGCTCAGTTGGCTCACATCTGGGCCTGGAAAGTCGGAAGGAAAATTGAATAGCTTGATGTTAAATGTACTCCTAATGAATTTTCTTATCATCATTGGGTAATGCCAGTGTAGTGCTGCTAGTAGTTTTTTTCCAAAGATCACATATCTGAGCTATGAGCACCATAATTACTAGTGAGAAAAGATGCATCACTACTCTACAGGCTTCTCCAATGTTCAAGAAAGTCTGCCAGGATCAGGCAGATGTTGAGGAATTGGGTGAAAAAGCTGAAGAAAAGTATCTGCTCACAGCAGAATGGGCCTCTTTCTATTCTGAGTTGAATTTGAGCGAGATCTTATATGGCTGAACATTCCTGCTTGAAACTGGTACTGCAACTCTCGTGAAGGGTATATGACTCAAACAGTGTTTAACAGTTGGTAGATTTGAAATAAGCACCAAAGCAAAAACATTAAGAGCAGGTACATATCACAATATCCATGAATTCTCACTTTGGATACAAAAACCAAAGACACACAGTTGCAGATAACTGTCTTAATGAAGCAACAGGTTTGAAAACATTATTGCTGGTGATGTGGTCGGGAGGGCAGACAACAACCTGATGCGCCAGCTATTGCATAAATGCCCATTGCATGCAACATAACAATAGTTTTTTTTTAGCATTATGCAGCTCTCTGTGTTTTTGAAAGTAGAGAATGATGAACAACTACACACACTGCAACAGTAATAACAAAGTGGTCTGAAATGAATCACAGAGGTCACATCTATCCATGGA
>NC_056523.1:222147980-222149533 GCF_019175285.1 Sceloporus undulatus
AATAATAATAATAATAATAATAATAATAATAATAATAATAATAATAATAATATTTACTACCCACCTCTCCCAATGGATCAAGGCAGGGAACAATGAGAAATAAACAATACACAGCATCAATTAAAACATGCAACCATTTAAAAGGACAAATAAGACATGACATTCTAAAACAATATACTGTACATTTAAAATTCATAATTTAAAAATGATGGGGCTAAACCTGCCAGAAGAGACTGGTCTTTAATGCTCTTTTAAATTCAAACAGTATATTCAGATGTCAAATTTCTTGTGGCAGGTCATTCCACAGTCTCGAGGTAGCTAAAGAAATAGTCCCCTGACTGACAGTTGCCAACCTAGTCCTGGTTGACTAGGGTAAATGTCCACCAGAGGACCTGAGTGTTTGGGCTAGATTATATGGGAAGAGGAGATCCTTTAGGTAACCTGAACCCAAATCATGTAGGGCTTTCACATATTCCTACATTCCACATATTGCTATACCAAGTTTCCCTCATAGCTGCAATCAAATCTGGGGTGTTTGTGGATAACAAAGACACACTACTGTATTCTATTTATCACTTTCTGAGTGGAATGTTAACCACTCACTTACCTTTTGGATCATAATGGTGAAGGGCCCCAGCATTTGAAATCCCCGTGCAAAGTACATGACATTACACCAGCCAAGTACCAGAGCAAAGGACATGGGAACCACCTCTCCTTGGGTGCTTGTAACACGCATCACCATGGTCACCAGTATCATGCAGGCATAGGTGATGCTGGACAGACAGAAACAACAAGAGAATGCCAATTTAATCCTATGCCTTCCAGATTTGCAGACCTTTATGGCTTGCTCATACACCCACAACCATAACCTCACTAGAAAGGAGCCTCACATGATGACATGGAACGGTCCTCCAAGGATGGTCTGCCCAAAGTACTTGGCGATTCCAACTCGGACGATATCTGGAATCTGAGAGAGGACCATTGGTCAAAGGTGTTAGTCTTTTAAAAACAACAGCTTTATCCAGTTAGTTTTATTTAATTTATAATACATTTTTATATTTATTTAATATAAACCAAAATGCTACTTAAAATATTACAGTAAATTTTAAAAACAATGATATAAACAATCATATTGAAACACTCATTTGAAAAAGTTTTAAAAGCATTTAAATCATGGTAATCTGTAATAACTGTTAACAACCAAAGGTCTTTCAATATCTAACCATTCGCCCAGCCTACTGGGTTTTTGTTTGTTTGTTTTACAAAACACAAAACCTAGGGCCTGGCAGCTGGAGCTCAAGCTGAGGAGGACTTCAGTTTGTTCCACAAGAGCACATATTGTCCTCTCTCTAACTTTTGACTTGGTAAGCAAGGACTGACTAAATGATTGCAAAAATGGCTGTTGAACCCATTGTGCAGTTGGATATACAAGTGTGGGACCCAGTTTAACCACATTGCTACACAATTATGCTGTGCTAAAAATGTATAGCCTCTTGGCCTTAACTCGGATTTGACAATGTATTTACAGTGAATGTCTAAAATTTGGCAACTGC
>NC_056523.1:222169533-222208062 GCF_019175285.1 Sceloporus undulatus
GCAGAAATAATCTGGTTTGATGCCACTTTAACTGTGATGGCTCAGTGTTATTTCCAGAATTCCATAGCATTGAGCCCTGGCAGCTAAAGTGATGTCAAGCCGGATTATTTTAGCAGAGCACATGCAGCCAGGGTTTAGTTACAGGGTTTAGGTTTATTCTCCTCCTATGTGTATACTTGAAGGTCTGCAAATCCTAAAGAAAACACCATACCTAAGGAGTCTTGTACTCGGATGTTAGCCCCATGTTCAATTAGCAGTCTCACAATTTCTTCGCTTCCTGCACAGGCTGCAAAAGATAAAATATGTTCCCCTGAAGAGAAGGAAAAAGAAAATAATTTTAAACTGTGAATAATATCGGGGACACAATTTCAGATTCAGAGATGGGCATCTGTATAAGAAGACATCAATGTAACATTGAGGCTCATTTTCCTCCAGATGCCCCTATGGGCCACACCTCCCTGTGGGCCAAAATAGCTGTTTTTCTGTGAAGCGCTTATCAAAATGGAGTCAGGAAGTGACATAATGTCTCATTTTGAGAGGGCTTGGGTGAAAACTAAGAAATGGGGATGGTGCCTGGAAGTTCCGTGGCTATATGCAGAAAGGGTTGACATATTCCAGTCCTTCATATCCAGGCATCTAATTTGCATATTGTGCAAATTGTTATAATTATGCATACAGTATTATTAATTTGCATTCTGATTACTCAAATTAAACACATTAATCGTTGCCTCGTGTGAAGAGAAGGAGGCCTTCAAGCAGCCCTAGAGAGTAAAGGGACTCCCTTTACTCTCTCGGGGTTGTTTGGAAGGAAAGTTTCATCATGCTGCTTAGCCCTAGGCTCAAGCCACCAACACAATCACCATACAACACAAGGCCATCTCTGCTCACCATCTCTCCTTTCTCACCTTCTGGCCCTGTTGGGGAAAGTGGGGAGGGAATGAAAGAATCAGGCGGCAATACTACTTTTGTGTAGTGGCCACTGGAGTCCTCAGGTCCTCTACTGCCTGCTTCATCACCACTGCAACATTTTAACCTACCCATTGGCCTGCAGCAGGATGTAGCCAAGGGTGGGGGTTCCATAGGGTTCACATGAATGGTGTGTCACTGCTGGCCAATGCACCCAAGCCCATTATAATGTGGCACGTATCGTGGACCCCCCCCCCCCTTCCTTAAATCTTGTCTAAGAGATTCACTGCTTCAACTGTTCTAGCCAGCTGGTATGTTTTTTAGCCCCTTCAATCCGGATTTTTCAGGTTTTCCGGGACAAACGGCAACCTATATGCAGGTCACCCTTTCCCACCCCAGACATATTATGAGACATTTACCAGACTAATTTTGTTCATTTCTTTAAAAGTGAAGTTTGAGTGTAATAGATGTACAGAAGGTTTTAAAAACAACAACAAACTTCAAAGATCAAGCTTTAACAGTGAAATAACCACAGCAACTCAGCATCAAAGCAACAGCTTGTGCCTCTGGTTATCTTTCATGTTGCTGTCAGCAGAAGGTCCCAACAACATGAGCAGGTTTTCCTGCAGCACAACCTGTGTTTTTTTCTGAGGTCATAGCTGGTTATGGTGGTAGACAGTAGTAGTAGAGAGAGTGTAAGGGGGGTATGTAAAGGCTTGGGGGCTGGAGAGTGGAGTGGAGGTAAAAAGAGGTTTGGTGAATGTCCAAAGAAGCTGGGTGGGCTGCGGAGAAATATTACAGGTCAAGGGACAGAGTGAAACTCAATAAATTGGGGCATCTTATGAATTGTTTGTTGGGGGTGATTGTGTATGTTTGAATATCTGGGGAGGCATGTCTCTGTCTTTCTGTTTTGGTAAATGAAGAGGACTTCTGTGTATAAGAGGACTGGTAAAACATGGAGGGCCCTCTGTATTATATGAGAAGAGTGCAAGGGGCAAGGAGAGAAAAAGTGGAAGAAATGTAGGGGGTAAAGGGAGACGGCTGCATCTACAGCTGAAATTTGCCACATTTCCAACAAAATACAGCAGGCCCTTGGTATCCACTGGGGTTTGGTTCCAAGATCCCATGTGGATACGAAAATCCATGGATGTTCAAGTCCCATTAAATAAAGTGAAATAATAAAATGGTGTCCCTTATATAAAATGGCAAAATCAAGGTTTACTTTTTGGATTTTTTTTTAAAAAACATTTTCAAACTGTGGAGGACTGAATCTATGGATAAAAAATCCATGGACACAGAAGGCCAATGTTAGGTCCAGGAAGGATCTTCGGGCCATACTAAAAGTTGCAGCACAAGGAAATTTAGATGGTCTTGCTGCAAAAATGACATGGTTTACTGGATTACTTTTACAAAACAAAAAAAGCAAACAAGCTTCATTTATATACCGCTTCATACCGCCTAAGCAGTGTCTAAGCAGTTTACAACTGTAAGCTAATTTGCCCCTAACAATCTGGGTACTCATTTTAGCGACCTCAGAAGGATGCAAGCCTGAGTCAAGCTTGAGCCCTTTTGCTGGTCTTGAACTTGCAACCTTGTGGTTTTGAGTGAGTGGCTACAGTACAGGCATTTAACCACTGCGCCACCAGGGCTCCTTTTAAACATCAGTCCCTCTTTTCACTCCCCAATTGCAGCCCCTCAGATCTACCAGACTAATTTTGCTCCTTTTCAGATTATTAAAATTTATATCTAACAAGTATTATCAACATATTAGCAATTTATATTATCAAATGCCACCATTACTTTGTTGCTGTTTTTGTGGTATGTCTTCAAGTTGTTTCTGACTTATGGCGATGCTAAGGCAAACCCATCATGGGGCTTTCTTGACAAGATTTGTTCAGGGTAGGTATTTCCATCCCCTGAGGCTGAGAGCATGTGACTTGGCCACAGTCACCTACCAGATCACTTTGAAAGAAAAAGATTGTGCCTTTCTAATGTGTGTGTTTGTGTGTTGTGTGCCTTCAAGTCATTTCCGACTTATGACAACCCTAATGGATCCTATCATGGGGTCACTATCACTACTTGTTGCTTTTGTTGTGTGCCTTCAAGTCATTTCTGACTTATAGCAACTGTAAGGTGAACCTATCATGGGGGTTTCTTGACGCAATTTATTCAGAGGAGGTTTGCCATTGCCTTCCTCTGAGGTTGAGAGAGTGTGGCTTGCCCAAGGTCATCCAATTGGGTTTCATGGCCAAGCAGGGAACTGAACTCTCGTCTTGTCCAACAATCAACGCTTTATGCTACACTGTCTCTCATAGGTATAACTAATACCCAAGTCTGCACAATTTTGTATGCTGCTCACCAGACTTGTGAAACTAGCCCAGTGGGCATTTTTTCTCATCCTTGCACTGGGAATTGTTAGTTTTGTGATTACGCTGAACATTCTGTGCAACAAATCCCAATGCTATCCTTCCATAGAACAACACTTCCCATTGTTCCTTAGGATAAGGGAAGAGCTGTTAACAACAGTTTGCTACAGATATACCCCAATAGTTGTTCCTGATGTAAAGTCACACAATGTGTTGGCATCATAACGCTCATCCTCAGCAGACAGAGCTGCGGTATTGAACAGAACATATAGTTTCGATCTGTGTTTTAATTATTTCAGCAAACATTAAAAAGTCAATCATGAAGACCTGTGCCCTCTCACAAGAGCCCATTATTCCTCACCAATAGCTGGTTAGGACTAATGGAAACTGGAGTCTAATAACGTCTGCAGATCCAAGGGTTCTCCACTCTTGATTCTAGAGCAGTTTATTTAGTTTTAAGAGTTGAAATTCACTTGTGGTTCCAAGAGATTAAATAATCAATTGCACAGCAGGGGGAATGCCCTTTACTCTGGTTTGCACTCGAATTATACTATGACCTATAAAGTTTGAAAGGAAGAGTGAATACCCTCTGAGACTTTACATTTCCCACCATCACGACTAGAACTCAATTTGAGTGGGAGCAGATAGAGGAGGGAGGCATCCGCCTTTTCTCCTCGTGTTCTCTCTGGAGTGTTATAATTTATTCTGAGTGAAAATTAATGATGGCTCATTACCAAATGCTTGAAAATTGATCTACTAAGCATGGTTTAATTACTGCCTGAAACAGGTAACAGGGGATCTATAGAAGCACAGCATGGCAAATCCTCAGCTCCAGGAAAGTCAGCTGGGAAACTCTGATTTACATTGGCTAGAGATTCAGCTCTTGAAGGAAAAACAAGCCTCCGAATAAAAATACCAAAGCAGATCAGGGAATACAGAAACGAAAGAGCGTGTGAAAAGGAGAAGCAGCAACATGTTATCCAAACTGCAGAAGAATTCCAAAAGCATGCCATACACTTTGTGTAATGAAAAGAGTGGGAAGGGATTGTACAACAACATAGCATCTAGGATGGGCAAACCAGTCTTTTTATGGTTTGCACCACTTTCACATGTCTTCCTAAATTCATCCTATATTACATTGCATTTCTAAAATATTAAAATCTGAACAAAAATCACGTCTAAATGCTATATATATATATATATATATTCTCAAGAAAATCATTTCAAAATACATGTTGGACTGGGACTCTGGAGACCAGATCTGGCCATGCCAGATCCTGGCATGACCATGTAAACCCACTAGATAATCTTGGGCAAGTCACACTCTTTCAGCGTCAACCTTTACATGGCCATGCCAAATCCTGGCATGGCCATGTAAACCTCCTGGATGGCCTTGGGCAAGGCACACTCTCTAAGCCTCAGAGGATGGCAATGGCAAAACCCCTCTAAAGAAACTTGCCAAGAAAACTCCATGATAGGCTCACCTTAATGTTGCCATAAGTCTGAAATGATATGAAGGCATGCAACATCAACGACAACAACAACAACACAATTAGAGTTATGATTATCATTTTAGAATAACACATGAATAAAAATAATAAATGATAATACTAAAAACACCGTGGAGCTGAATGTTTTATCACAGTCCCCAGAGAACAGTTCTGACCATTTCATCAGGTGTTAATCTGAGTCAGTGCTCACTCTTAGAACCTCTTAGAGCTTTTCAAGCCAGGAAAATGGAATATGTAAAGCAGGGTTAGGCAAAATGTGCATTTTGAGCTATAGGGAACCCTTAAGGCTCTTTCTGTTGGCATCCACCTCTCCAGACCTCCTTGACTGCACTTTTTGGGGGTGGGGGTGAGAGAATTGCATCTCTTTAAAGCTTCCAAGGGCAGCAATTTACCTTTTTAAATACGCCCCTGCACTGTTTAATCTTCAAAACACCAAGTTTTCAAAATAAGAAGTTGATTCCTGGCCACCTCTGGGTTTTTTAGTTTGGATGTTAAATTCCAAATGGACAGTCCATGCAGACCTCAGAGGTCCTAGTGCAGCTCATGGTTTCACTGTACCCCGCATAACTGTGCACAACTGATGTAAAGCAATAATTGGAAAGAAAAGGATATACAAATTCCTTTGTGAATGGAGAGAATGCCTTTTCTTTGGACCAAGAGCAATAACAGCAAACCCTTTTCTATCTAAATATAACAGCAGGGCTTCTTCTTTTATTTATATTTTGTTGTTGATTTTATTGTGTGCCTTCAAGTCATTTCTGATTTATGGCGATCCTTGGCAAGATTTCTTCAGAGGAGGTTTACCATTGCCTTCCCCTGAGGCTGAGCGCATGGGACTTGTCCAAGGTCAACCAGTGGGTTTCATGGTTGAGCTGGGAAATGAACCCTGGTCTCCAGAGCTGCAGTCAAACACTCAAACCATTATGCCAACACCTGACTCCCAAATTTATGTTTTTCTTTGAGTTAAATCCCTCTAAAACTATATTTCTCCTCAAATTCAGAATCAAAGTGGTGCACAACTAGATTTTTTTTAAGGGAAAAGGTTTGAATAGAAACAATGAATGATAATATTAAACAAAGCAGAACAAATTATAACATCAAAACATCATCAGATTAAAAGAGGGTTGTTTTTTTTAAATCACATCAACACTAAACTGCTGCACTCTGTGAAAAACTTCTTCACCAGCTGGCCTTCAAGTACCTCTCTCAGGAAAGGAAAACTAATTGCATCAAATAATTCACCTCACTTTAATTGCAATTTTATTTAATGCTTGAGATAAACCTTCACACAGAAAAGAATGGGCTAACTGATTCATTATTTTATCAGAGTGGCTCTGCAGGCTACGTTGGGTTGGGGACTGGAAACTGGTTTTGTATACACCTGGAGAGTTTGTACAAAATTCATTAAAAATTAAATCATTGCCCCCAAATTCATTAACATGTTTAAAAACAATGTTAACCTTTGTTATTTTAGCCATTAAATTCCTACTATGTTATTTTAGATTTGTTGCAGCAATTAACATCTCTAATTATTTTAATTTGTCAGTAGCCATATTAAGTATTTTTTTAAAAAAAAATTAACTAGCTTTGACTGAGATTTCCTGCATGGCAGGGGGTTGGACTGGATGGCCCTTGCAGTTTCTCCTGACTCTATGGTTCTATGATTCCATTTAACAAATCAATTAATGAGCTGATTCCATTTTTTTCTTATCACTGTAAAACTGGCAAATTAGTTTTCTTAAATTATTCAGTCTTGACATGGCAGTGTTAATTCTAACTCTTCCAACCTGCAACCTCCGGATAATGTGAGATTACAGTTCCCACCATCCTTCACCACTAGCTAGGTAATGCTGAGGATGGTTACTATCTGAAACAGCTGAAGGGCAACAGGTCCCCAGTGCTGCTTTGTGCTCTGAAGACTTGGCAGCTACATCTTCTCCTGAAGTGTCCCCTCCTTTAGCTTGCTGTCCACCTTTTCCCTCCTATAACCAAGAACTGTAGCAGGCTCTGAGAGGGGACAGATAAAACTGCTGCTGTTTCCCACTTCCTCTGAAAGTGAAAAGGAGGGTATTAATCTTCAGGCTGCAACCCAGCAACCCTAAGACAAAGGCCTTGTTAGGGCACACAAGAGCATCGCCAACATTGTATAGTGGTTTGAATGTTGGGTTTGATTCCCAGCTCAGCTATGAAATAGACTAAGTGACCTTGGTCGTGTCACATGTTTTCAGCCTCAGGGCAAGGCAAGGGCAAACCTTCTCTGAACAAATCTTGCTAAGAAACCCCCATGATAGGGTCGCCATCAGGCCCCCATAAGTCAGAAAAAACTTGAGGGCATGTAACACACACAGGGCACTTGATGCAAAAGAGGGGCAGAGTGTCTTGTAAAGTGATGCAGCCATTTATGCAGGGATGAGAAAAGCTGTACATGGTGAGAGTCCCTCCTCTATGTCGCTATTTTCAAATGATATACAAGAGTTCCCTTCTGCTCACTTAAGGTCCGTTTACATCCTTATCCTTGTGAGTCTATTTTTGCTACATCTGGGTTCAGACCTTCCTGGTGAGTATAATTAAACTGCTCTGAGTCCCATTTATGGGGAAAGAGTGGAATACAAATAACAACAACAACAACCACTGTTCATGGTAGCAGTGGTGACACTGGTGCAGCAGCAGGAGTAAAATGGGCACTGCAATGGGTATGGGGAAGAGAAGAGAATAGCACAGGAAGCCATCTTTACTACGAGAGGAAATGACCTTACTGATGTGGTCAGCCTCCATCTTGGTTATAATACTGCAAACTTTGTTTGTGTGTTTGATTTGATGTTGTCGTTAACTGCCTTTGAGTTGACCCTGACTCATGGCAACCCTTTGGATGAGACATTTCCAAGACTTTCTGTCCTCTGCTGCTCTGCTTAGGTCCTGTACATTCATACCTGTGACATCTCTAATAGACTCTATCCGTCTGGCATGGGGTCTTCCTCTCTTTCTACTACCCTCACCTTTCCTAGCATTATTGTCTTTTCCAATGAGCTATGCCCTCTTATGATGGGGCCAATGTACAACAACGTCAATTTGGTCATCATGACTTCCAGGGATATTTCAGGCTGGATCTGTTCAAGGACCCATTTGTTTGGCTTTCTGACTGTCCACAGTATCCTTAGCACTCTTCTCCAGCTCCACATGTCACATGAGCTGGTTTTCTTCTTATCCAATTTCTTAACTACCCAGCTTTTGCATCCGTACAAGGTGACAGGGAATATAATGGCTCAGACAATTCTAACTTTAGAGCTCAGTTGTATATCTTTACTCTGAATGATGTTCCATGAGAACACTCCTCTACAAATAAATTCCCTCTACATTGAAGCAGAGTATAGGAATAGACTGTCAAGAAGAAAGCAGGTGGCAGACCACAGACATACCAAAATAGATGAGATTGTCACTCCTAGGCCTGAAGACATATCCAGTGGCTCGTGGACCATTAATGTCGGCCCCCTTCTCCAGCAAAGATTTCACCAGGTTCACATTTTTGTTCACCACAGCAATATGAAGAGCTGTCTCCCCTAAAAGACACAAACAGATCTTCCTATGAGCTTACAGTTCAGAAAGACAATGCCATTTTTCAAAATAATCCAAATGGATTGGTTGCCCCAAGAATGAATAGCTCAAGGACAGTGCTAAGATACACCTGAAATCATTTGAGTTTGTGTCAGCTTCATGTATCTTCAAAGAAGCTCATCTAGGGGGCAAAACAGATGGGCAGGGAAAAGTGGCCTGAAGCTGCCTTTTCTGAAAATGATCTGAGTTCCCACCAGCTGCACTGCCAGCTCCCAAGGCATCTGAAATGTGCACACCGTGGCTTCAAGCTGTGCTGCTGGGTACTTTTTTTTTTACTGTTCCCCCACCATCCCTAAGCACCATAGCAGGAGCAAATCACTGGCGCCTGCCATTGCAATGGATGGCCATCCCTGTGAACTTTTACACAGTCCCATGTGCAGCGCTCTACCAGGACAGGGCACCGGAGCAGAGGTGTCCCCATGCAGATGCCACCAAGGTACAATAATGCCCCCTTTACCCCCCTTCACCTCATGCCCCCACTTTGACTGTCTGTTTTGTGTATGTTTTACTTATCTCCATGAGAGGTTTCACGGTTTCTCTTTTGGTCATTGCCACCCCCACTGTATGGGTACAGTAGCTCCAACTCTCTTTTAAATGTGCTCTTGTGATGGTACATTTTTATGCACAATTAAGGTTAGGGTTTGGATAGAGCACCCCTTAACAGCTGCTCTGGTGTCACAGCATTTAGATGTATGAGCAAAGGTGTACATTTTTTGGGAAGAAGCAGAAAAATGCAGTTCTTTTTTAGTCCAGCTCCTCCCCCCTCCATAGCGTGGCTTGGGAGTGGTTTCTGGCAGGCTTTGAGGCATACGTCATCTAAATGCCCTGTCTCAAAGCTGGTTAGAAACCTGCTTATTTTGACAGTCTGTTTCACTCCTAGGTCAACTGCAGAAGAAAGGGGTTTGGAATAAAATGTGCAAGCTAATTTTAATTGCTACTGCAATCACAAGATTAATTGTCATTGAAATGAATAGCTTAGATTCTCATCCAAGAAGTTCAGGACTCTGGAGAGTTTCTTTCTCATGTTGAACAAAACCTCTCAAATTTTTCAGTTTTTGTGGAATTGAAGGGTATTTCTGAGAGATGCAACAGCCAAGAGTTTGCACTAGGAAGACCTTTGTTTAAGATGGCTGATGGGCCTCTAGATGCCATTTACTTTTAGTCTCAGCCTTCCATCTAAAGAATGGGGATAATGAGGACTTGCAGATTAGGAAGGATTGAGGGTAGGAGGATCCCATTAATACAGCCTTCCATCCCAATCACCATTACAGACAACTCAAAGCTTGCAAAGGGACTGGCCTTTGCATTATCAGGGGCTGTGATATTGGCACTGATGGTGGCACTATTTCTTCTCTGGGTAGACCAGTCACCAAGCTGCTCCTGCAAGTGCCTAGTCAGCCTCTGCCTCAAGCAAAAGTTTCTGCCAGGTGGTGGAAAGAGTCACCAGAAGATGTGGCATGGGTTGGTCATTGTCCATCCCTCAACCATACCACTCAACATGCTGCAGGAGGAGAAAGGATCGAGTGATTTTCAGTTACTCTCCTGCAGCATGCTGGATGGGACAGGAAAGGAAAAAAACAAAAACCTCTGACTCTCTCTTCTTGTTCTCTGAGAGTGATCTCCATATGACAGCAAGAAAATATTGGGAATTGTGTCCTGCACCAGCAACACTCGACAGAAGCAGGCATTCCAGCATGGTTGGGTTCAGTGGAGATGGCTAATGTCTCCAACCTCTTCCGCTCTGCCTATTTCCCTCACTTTCTCTATAAGATTGAAATGAGCAATGCTGATGTTTCCACAGCCTGCTGAACTAACTTGGCATTCGCTGGTCCCCTTTCTCTTCCCTCCCTAGCTTTATTTTGATTTGCTGTTGGGGTTGTTTGTAGAATTGAAGGGAATTTTTATATATGCTCTTTTTGGTGTCTCTTTCCCTACATTCACTACTACTGGCACACACTTTGCAGGACGATGGCAGTCATGATAGAAATGGCATGATTATCATCATCATCATCACTATCATTATCACCACTACCACCACCAGCGTTGCCACCCTCCTTACCAGTGTAGAGCTCTGACGTCACAGTCTCATTCACAAGTTCTGGAGCTGTCTCCAACAGCAGCTGGGCTGCTTCCAAGCTATTGTACAAGGCTGCCACATGAAGTGCTGTCTCCCCAACAGCACCTAGAGAGAACACCAGATACAGAAAAGAGGCCAAGTGTCATTTTGCTTATCTAGAAAAAGTGCTTACAAATATTATGAGAGAAGAATTGACTATGGAATATGGATCAAAGCACAAGTTGTTAACAGTTACCATTCCTCTACATTTCATATTATCTAAAGGGTGTCTCTCTCAGTGATGAAAATCTTTGCTTACTTCATTCGTTCATGGGCAAGAACTAAAAAATTCAAACAATTTCTCTGTGGTGGGCAAGATGGTGAAGGCTTCTGTAAAGTTTTGATGGCCCTTCACATTTCAAGATGTTTTGTTAATTTTTTGAGTTTTCTTTATCAACAAATTGTTGTTGTTGTTATTGTTGTTGTGTGTCTTCAAGTAGTCTCCAATGTATGGTGACCCTAAGGCAAACCTATCACAGGACTTTCTTGGCAGGTTCCTTTAGAGTGTGTTTACCATTGCCATCCTCTGAGGCTGAGAGAATGTGATTTGCCCAGGATCACTCCAATGGGTTTCATGGCTGAGCAGAGATTTAAACCCTGTTCTCCAGAGTGACAGTCCAACATTCAAATCACTGCACCATGATGGCTCTCTATTTTATATGAAATTGACCCTTTTAATAAAAATACACTCATCCCTCCATATTTGCGGCTTTGATATTTGCAGATCTGATTATTCACAGATTTGATTAAGATGTTCTCTTTAGGAACATAGGTCCCCCAGTGCAACTCTGTGGTCAACTTTAACTAAAAATTGCACTGAAATACCTAGAGGTTCCTAGAGAGAATGCTCTACTAGGCATTTGTAGCTCCTCCAGTGCAGTTCTATGGTCAGTGTCTGTCTGACGTTGACCATAGAGTTGAACTGAAGGACCTAGAGAGGTGTCCTCTCAGGTAAAAACATGGTGTTTTTGTTATTTGCAATTTCCCCATATTCACGGGGGTATTGTGCCCCAAACACTAGCGAATATGGAGGGACAAGTGTACAATCTTGTTGCACAAAATATAATACTGATTGCAAGAAAAAAGGAGAAAATGATAAACAGGAACAGAGTGCTAGTCTCTTGTTCCCCCTCATGAAGAGTCTAAAAATCTCTTAGCAGATGAGGAATTTTTTTCATGGAGTATCTCAGTGTGTCAAAACAATCTCATCAAGCATAAGAAAATTTGCAAATATTATTTTTATTACTAATCTCTCCCCTGTCCAAGACATGGAAGTTCCTTCAATGTAGTGGTAGTAAATATGTCTTCTGGTACATGAGATATAAAAGTTGAGTTTCAGATTATTAGCCCATCTTGTCTAGATGGTCAAAATTATCTTGGTAGAATGTAGGAAGAATCTGGCCTATTCATTTGCAAATCAAACACACCCAATTTACTTGGGGGGGGGCTGTCATAAAACCCACAAAAATGGGGATAAACTATTTTGGTTTTTTTTAGTTGTATTCTGAAGGATTTGCATTGTCGGCTTTGTTGCAAATGGACCTGCACTGCCAGGTATTAAATAGAGGAGAGGGCATTTCTGTGGAGGGGTGGCACAGACCATTTCACCTGACCTCTTCCTGCCTACCTCCTTGATCCTGGAAAAGTCCTATTTTTGATCCTTTATTTGTTTGCAGAGGAATGTACCTCTCTTTCTTGCCGATGAACATATTTTTGAATCCTTTCCATTCCAGTCATCCTCTCTTTAAGCATTTAAGCATTCTGTGCAGTCATGCTGGCCACATGATCACAGAGTTGTCTTTGACAATGCCGGCTCTTTGGCTTAGTAATGGAGATGAGCACCATCCCCTACAGCTGGACACAACTTGACAATCACGTCAAAGGGGAAATCTTTACCTGTAAACCTTTTTTTAAAATTAAATCATGATGCTAATTCCCAGGGCACATGAGGAGGAAGGAGGGAGATCTCTTGGAAACATGATGAGCACAGAAGAATTACCTGGATGCACATCATTTGATAGGCAGCCTCCCCCAAAAAAATCCGGGGGGAAATTGTGAGTGCACTGTACATTTTTCAAATACAGCTACATCATAGACTCCACCTTTATTTGCAATGTTGATATGTGTGGGCAGAGATGTGCAGAGATGCACAGACATGCAGTTCCAAAAAAAAAAAAAACATAGTGAGAACAACAAATCGTGAATATGTGATTAAGAAGATTCACATAGTTGTGTTGCAAACAAATGTGTAGATAATCCCAAAGAAGCACTTATGAGGCACTTACTGACACCCTAGGATTTTCCTTCAGCTCAAGAACACATTTCCCCTGCTGCCATCCTCTTTATTATTCATTGTGCCTTCTCTGAGCAGGCAATATGGCTTCAATGAGAAAGACGGATCAGTACCTCTCTCATGAAGGTCACAGCTGTGGCTGGCAAGCATCTTCTGGATGGCTGAGACATCATTTTCTTTTGCAGCCAAGAGGAGGGGAGATTCCCAGATCCTTAAAAAAGCAGAAAGGAAATAAATATTAACAAACTCTGACTATTTTGTTACAATCCATGTCTTTCATGTAGGGCAAGTTTCTCATCATGTCAGCAAAGCTGTCTTTTAAAATTATAACAGCTAGTTTTATCAGGAAGACAACTCAGAAACGTCCAGATACACACAAGAGGCTTCCACTTCCAACAGTCTGTGATCAACCAGAAGGCTGGAGGTTTTTTATTTTTAATATTTAAAAATAATGTTTGTGTTTTTTAAAGTAACAATTATGCACTTTGCATAAACAGATACATTCCTGCGCAGGGGAAAAATAGATGTATTTTGATGCAAATGCATTTTTCACAAATTGCAAAGACTTGCATGGCTGGCCTCCTTTTCAACATAATCTTTTTTCATTGAGGATGTAAATATTGATGAGTGTCCAACACATCCCTACTCTTTCATCATCCATTTCACAATGCCTTCATGATGCCTCTGAAAAATATAACTTTTGCTACCCAGAATGAGAGAGAGAGAAAAAGACAGCTGTAGCATCCCACCCTGTGTGTGATGGAGGTTTGCCAACATTCACTATGCCAGGCTAGGAAATAAAAAGGAGGCGTGAGCAGAATGTCTCTGCTCTTTTGCAATATTGTTCCCTGGCTGACCGTGCCTTGCATCCCACTCCACCTGTCTTTTAAATTTAATTTTCAAATGAGCACATGTGTGGTTTGTTAGCTTTCATTTTGTGCCCCCCTTCCTTCCTTCCTTTTTTTTTTGTTTTGTTTTGTTCAGAATACAAATGTATAGACTGGGCCCTCCACATTTGCTGGGTTAGGGTTGCAGGACTGCTGCGAAAGTAGGAAAATTGCAAATTAAAAAAAAAACACATGCAAATTAAGAAAAACATTTTTACCTGTGAAAACACCTCTCTTGGAATCTCTTGGTCCTCCAGTGCAACTCTATGGTGAACATAAAGTAAATGTAGACCTTAGAATGGCACTGAAGGACCTAAAAATGCCTAGAAACAAATTTTATCTAAGTATCTCTGGGTTCCCAAGACTTTGTTGAACGTTGACCACAGAGTCACACTGAGGACCTAGAGATTCCTAGGGGCTTTCCAGACGGCCCTTTGGGACGTCCGGAGGACGTCCCATTTTAAAAAAGGGGCGTCTCTTTTAGACGCCCCTGGGCCTCGTACGGACTCCGTCCGTACAAGATGGCGCCGGCCTTTCTACATGGCCGGCGCCATCTTTACGCATCGGACGCACAGCGTCCAGACGCGTCGCGACGCTGCTGACGTAGCGAGCGCGCCCCTGGCGCCTCGCTACGTCGCAAACGCGACGCAAAAAGAAGCTCCATTTTGGAGCTTCTTTTTTCGGTCCGCGCGGGAGTCGGGCCGTCTATAGGCTCCGGCTCCCCCGCGGACCTTCTGGCGGCGGCGGCAGACCGCCGCAAAGCGGCGGTGTGTAGCCCGCCCTAGAAAACACCTATGGATCAAATCTGCAAATAATCAGATCTGCAAAAGTCAAAACCACAAATGTGGAGGGCTGACTGTACAAGCACATTTGTTCAATGATTAAAAGATGACACAGTGTTTGAGATAATTGTGCAAGTGGATCTAGCACTATGAAGTAATAGATGTGGATCCCAAAAAGTCCCCAGGAATTTCTTCAAAGTGAGCAGTGAAATGAAAAGCGTGAACATTCTGTGAAATAATAAAGGCAAAAATTATGCATGTTGGGGCAAATATCCTAACTTTTCCCAACTAATGCCAAAGCATAACTCATCAACACTCCTATAATAAGACCATGAGTTATTTGGTGATTTTTCACTTAACTTACATATCCCAGTCATATTTTGTTTTTTGAATATGAGGATTTTGCAAAAAGGCACTGGATTTAGTTGGACCAAAGTCAGAATGATGACAGGAAAGCAAATGTGATATGACTCCAGCATAGAAAGACTTTAATGTAAGGGGGGGGGGAGGTTCTTTGTGGTTATACAGCTGTTAGGATAAGCACAGTTGTTTACCTGTAATAGTGGTTCTCCAAGTGGTCATTTGTATAGTCATACTTATGGGTTCTGTGCCTGTTCTGTGATTTACTATTAATTAAATTTTGGGCAGAAGTCTCCCCTCTCAGTTCCTTTATGTCCACTGAACACAAAATAGAGAATGTTCAATTGCTCAGAGCATACCTTCTAACACTTCACAGATGAAAATTTCCATAGGGAATCCATAGGGATTTTTCTGGTGGCAAAAGGCCAGCCTACAATTTCTTGGAAGTGTGGGAACAGCCGAAGAATGTCAAGGCTGAAAGCTCAGCAGGGATCAACTCTTATATTCACACTAGGACAGGGATTACCTCAATTAAGGAAAATAGACTCTGGCTTCATCCGCACAGCAGAAATGATCCTGTTTGACACCACTTTAACTGCCATGGCTCCATGCTATGGAACTATGGAGACTGTAGTTTGTTGTGGCACCATAGCTTTGCACTGGTGTCAAACTGGATTATTTCTGCCATGTGGATGCAGAGTAGGTCTGAAGGGAATATATCCACCAGAAAAAAGAGTATATAGTACAAGTGCCACATCTCACTCCAGCAATTGCCAAAAATAAGGAAGTTAGGTTGGCATCAAAGTTAAGGCAGAGTCATTGAACTAACTGGAAGCAACTGCCATTTACTCCTACCATTGTTTGGGACTATGAAGATTTTGCACCTGGTGAAAAATGGTGTCATTTATGGGCTTTAATGGTAGATAATGAGAACAGTAAAACTACAGAACGGAGTGTAGCATTTAGGTTCAAAAGAATACAGTTGGCCCTTTGGATCGGCAGACTTCAGATCCATGAATTCGATTATTTGCAGATCATTACATCCCATATCAATATTTGCCAGTGACATGGATGTGAAGATGCTAAAATATGTACATTCACATTTCCATCATTTAAAAATACAGGGTGCAACTATTTGTGTCATCAGCAAAGGGTCCCCGAATTGAACCTACATGGATCCAAATGGCCAACTGTGTATGGCCAACCAGCACCAACAAGCCAAATAGGGCTCTGGAAATATAGTCACACTCCTTGGAGCCACTTAGGCTACTGTTGGATTGAATTCTCCAACCTGTATCTCCTATCTTAATTTGCTTAGAGGAAACGGTTGCATAAACATGAGTATGTCTTTGTACAGTGGGCCCTTGCTTTACACGGAGGATCCGTTCCAGACCCCTTTGCATAAAGCAAATAGTAAGCTTGAGCCCTATTATAACCAATGGGGCTCATGCGCACCCTGCAGCTGCGCACACACCCATAGCTGCGTGCACGATTGGATATAATGAGGCAATGCATGCACACAGGGCGTGCACACATTTCCCAAGTGGCTTCAGCAGGCTCGCTGTAGTTGAAATCCACAGATGAAACTGAAGTCTCAAGATGTTCAAAAGATGGTTGTATTACAGTGGGCCCTTGTGATGTGATGGAGTTTGGATTCAAGACACTGCCTCCGCGGATAACAAAATCCATGCTCTGGTCCCATTATATACAATGGCAGAGTGAAATGGTGTCCCTTATACAAAATGGTTAAATCAATGTGTGCTTTTTGGAATTTATATCTTTTTGGAATATTTTCAAGCCATGGATAGTTGAATCCATGGATAAAAAAACCATATGGAAGGCCAATTGTAATTTAAAAAGCCTAATAAGTTTCAGTCTACGTGTATTCTAAGGACCTTTTTCATGGATTGTTTCACTTGTCTAGTCTAGCCAGCATAGTCTACTACTGTACAACTCTGGAGACGAGGGTTCAATTCCCAGCTTAGCCATAAAACCCACTGGGTGATCTTGAGCAAGTCACACTCTCTCAGCCTCAGAGGCAAACCTCCTCTGAACAAATCTTGCCAAGAAAACACCATGATAGGCTCGCCTTAGGGTCTCCATAAGTCAGAAATGACTTAAAGACATGCAGCAGCAACAGCAACAACTACAACATTGCTTGAGAGCTCCTGGTCCAGACATTTCTGAACTTCTAAATGGGTTTGTACAGGCTGGAGGAAATGTACCAATGTAATAATGATTTTATATAATATATATTTACATATTGTCCTTTTAAGAGTTTAGATATCCTCCTGAAGAAGGCCTTAAGTGAACACACAGTCCAAAATGCATCTTTTTTCTTCCTCCTAATGAAACAACCATTTTTAAGCATCTTGAGGCTTGTCTCCAGTGTCTTCTGAGGATTCCCACTGGATGTTTCCCAGTTTCAGCTTCTTTTGTAGAAAGGAAATCTTCTGTGGACTATTGGACCAGAACCAGCTTCTTTCACATTTAAAATCCCTCACAAAACTCACACATTCCCTCAGAACATCTGGGCAGCAACTCCTGAAGGTGCCTGGGGCTAGGTTGGCTGTCACTGCCAGAAGATCTTTTTCCACAGCTGCCCCAGCCCTTTGGAATACGCTGCCCATGGAGCTCCGCTCATCTACCACCCTGGCCCAATTTAGGAAGGGTCTCAAAACCTTCCTATTTAATCAGGCATTCCCCGACTAAATATCCTGTGGGCCTCCCTCCTCTCTCGTGGCCGTGAGGACGGGCTAAGGGGCTTTTTATTGTTTTTATGGATTGTTGTTTTATTATGGTTGTTTTTAATCTTGTATATTGTCTGCACTTCGGTGCATTTTGTTAGCCGCCCTGATCGTTTGGAAGGGCGGGGTACAAATAAAAATTTTATTATTTATTATTATTATTATTATTTCTTATTTCTAAATGGCACCATAAAATTCAGCTATAATAAAATATCACGACAAAGCAGAAGATAATCAGCACGTGTGGTATATAGGAATGTAATTTGTGGAGCTAGAAAGATCTATAAAGTATCTTTGTATATGAGCATGATTATTAATTTCAAAGATGGATTTGGGCAAGCTGTTGCTGTGGAATGCTATTTGCATATGTATTGCACTAGATTTAAATCAGAGCTCGCAAAATCTCTCCCTCACCTACACAACAGATTTCAAATTACTGAGCGCAGCAATCGAGATGCACAATTGTTCAAAAGCCCCCAAGCAGTTCTTCGGATGAACAGCATTTTGTTTTCTAGAAAACATTCAATCCATGACAGAGATTTTATCAAAAGGTGGTAAGTGAATCTTTGGCAGAGAACGTAATGTTGTGGAAGGCAGATCACTCACAAAACTGAGCAAAGCCACAGATTCAGTTTAATTCATGCATATGAATTGGTTGTTGTTGTTAATTGCCTTCAAGTCAATCCTGAATTATGGCGACCCTGTGGATGAGACATCTCCAAGACTCCCTGTCCTCCGCTGCTCTGCTTAGTTCCTGTAAATTCATGCCAGTGACCCCCTTAACGTAGAAGGAAAATGTAGGACATTCAAGAAAAAAGTAGGACATTTCCATTGTATAAATGTAAGTTCATGCTTCTTAGCCATGCTCAAAATGAAATTTTTGAAATTCCTCCTGGACGTAAGGTTGAAATTGAGGATATGTCCTGGAAAAGAAGGATGTCTGGTCACCCTCTTAAGAAATTAAACCCATCTAGTATGTGGTCTTCCTCTCCTTCTACATCCCTCCACCTTTCCTGGCATTATTGTCCTGTATATTCAGCAATGCAATCTCCAACAGAATATCCATTGTATGTTCAACAAATTACAGACCCAGAGACCACACAAAAGCTTTTTTTCAAAGAGAAAAGAGTTAAATATGAAGGAGAAAAAAATTACAGACCCCCCCCCCACTCCCAGTTACACAAACATACAAGATGATGATGGTAGTCCTCCACCTGACAGCTAGTGGTTCCTTCCCTCTGTTGCTAGATGGCTTGTCTGACTCCACTTTATTTGCTTTGCTGACCAGTGGTCCTCCTCGATCACCCTCTACAAACAAGGAGAGCAAGGCAGCCGGGTGATAGGCTAAGTTATGGGGGTGGTCCTGGGATGGACAGTAGGGTTCCAAGGGAGTCACTATACTAGTGAGGGGGTCTCCAAGTTTTTTTTACAATATCAGATGACATTGTGCACAAAGAGTAGCAAAACTGTGCCCACCTCAGAAAATGGTGGCATAACATAGCAGCAGCCTGAGCCTTTTAGTGGCCATTATTAATATGATAAGAGAGCCAGCATGGTATTGGATTATGACTCTGGAGACCAGGATTTGATTCCCAGTGAAACCCACTGGGTGACCTTGGGCAATCCACACACTCACAGCCTCAGGGGAAGGCAACAAGAAACCTCTCCTGAATAAATATTGCCAAGAAAACCCCAGGATATGTTCATCTTCGAGTTACCATAAGTTAGAAATGATTTGTAGGCACACAATACACATTAGTCTCATATTTACAGTATATCCTTTCAGATTGCTCTTTTAAAAATAAAAATTAAATCTCATATTACATTTTTTGCAAGAGCATCACAATGTTTTGAGGTGGTTCCTGTACTGTTGGCATTTCAGAAATGAATGCCAGCATTTTGTATTTAAGGCAGAGTGTTCTGCCATAAACATTTACCCAAAAGATCAGTGGGGACTCACAGTGCTCAAGAGAGTTATTGCATTACATTACTCATTTACATTGCTGTTTTGCTTCCTTCTTAGCTGCCTTGAAAATGAATTTTGGAGGGTGGAACTTGAAATGTGGGACTGTGTTCAAAACATGCTTTCCAAACTTAATGCCATATCTCAGTCTCTAAGGGGAGATAACAAGTTATCAATAAGCAAGCAAGCTATGTCATTACAGGCAATCCAATTTCAGCCAGAATATTTCTGAAAATGCAGAAATGCAGCCAGCATTACATCCTCATGTTATGCTGGTTGCATTTCTCCATTCAACACTTCTTTTAGAGCCTAGTTGTCCTCCCTCTCCCTTTCCCCTTTCCAGTCAAACTATAGCCAAGTTGCACCTAAGAGAGAAAAAAAATAAGCAGAGATGTAGAATGGGGAGAGAAAGATAACTTACAGTCTTACAAAATCTTTCAACTTTCTCTATAATGGCATGTAAGAGTCATACCTGTTGTAAATGGACACAATTTCAGGTCACCTGAAATGAGAGGTTAGTTTTGCCCGCAAATGGCCAATAGCACTAATAGTACCCATTCCTCTAGGTATGTGCTGTTGGACATTTCACTACCATATATATGGCTTGTGATCATCCATCATTTATCTGAAATCAAGATCATCTGAGGTCAGCTTGACATATGTATAGGACTGCACCAAGGTTTCTTATCTACAAGCTTTAAAATCTGCATATAGTTTTTTCTATTTTTGGTTATTACTAATTAATTGTTATGATTAATTTTACATGACTCAGCTTTGTACGTATTTCTTGTTTCTCAGCAGGGAGCCCCATAGTGGCTGACCTCACTGCCTCTGAAAAGAGTTTTCCTTGGATTTCATTTACAAAAGCAGAGATGAACACAAATGCAGGCTCAGCGGGCAGCTCAGCAGGCAACTTGATGGCAACTCATGCAAATAATATTGTTTTTGTTGCAGTTGCAATATGGGGCCAAACGGTGGTAGCAGAGATCCGACATGAGTCAGAATTTAGCAGCTGGAGATGAATCGAGTGAAGTATGTTCTTGGAAAACTTCCTCGGAGTGGCTTCACACATTATGCAACATTCATGTTTGCCGTGGGTAACATACATGTTCATGTTTCTTGCAGCCATGAAGTAAAGTGTGAACGCCAGACAAAAATCTTTGTTCTAAATGAAAACTTGGGACATTGTTCATTCTGACTGAGAAATCCTATTTGAGAAGGCTTCTTCAAGAAATCCTATTTGAGAAGGCTTCTTTCTGTCAGGAAATTCATAGGTTTCTGTTGTATACGTTAATTCATAGTCAAAGGTGGTAATTCTATAAATAAGTAACAGTTGACTGAAGTTAAAGAGTTAGCTGGTTACTTCAAGTTAGTATGGATCATCCTCCTTCTTCAACTCTGCAGTTCCTAACCATGTATTAAGGCTAGACAAGACTAGGGTTACCAGACATCCTCCTTTTCTGGGATACACTCTCCATTTCAACCTTCTGTCCAGGAGGAATTTCAAAATGTCCTCCATTTCTAGCATGACTAAGAAGTATAGATTTACATTTATATGAGTGTTTTTAGCTTTAATTTTGTAATGGCCAATATTTTCCTTGAATCTCCTACATTTTGCGGTGCCTTGTCCTCCTTTGCAGTTAGGGCATCACCCTGGACAAGACATGACTATTTTTTAAAATTTAATTAAATATTTTTTAAATATTTATTAAACAACAGCTTGAGCATCTGGCTATATAGAATGGGACGGGGAGGTTAACTTTCTACATTAAAAGGATTTTTGTTAAGGTGTAGAAAGCCACTTCTCCATTGTCTTAAGTCTTTGCATTTTATTTGCATGGAGTTTTCTCTATGCCATCTTGCTTCCTGTATTAGAACTATATAACAATATGCAAAATGTTTCCAGAGAAACAAGTTCAATGTGTTTTTAAAGGCCATCATCTAGTGCAGTTGCACTGGGATAAGACTGAACTTTGAAGGAACTATCCACAGTGCTGAACCTATTTGGGGGCTGCTGTTGTGCATCTTCAAGTTGTTTCTAATTTATGGAGACCCTATCAAGGGATTTGCTTGGCAAGATGAGTTCAGAGGAGTTTTTCCTTTACCTTCTTCTGAGGCTTCTCCATGCATCTGAGAAAATAGGCTCAAGTCTATAAAAGCTCATGCTCCTAGCTTCTTTCTTCCAGTTAGCCTCAAAGATATCCCTTTGCATACTAATTTTCCAGACTAACATGTCTCTGAATTCTGGGCTTGAGAGAATCCGTGTATAAGAAGGGCTGACTGTATTTGGGAGCTAGGGTTCAACAATTCATACTATAGCCCAGAGCAGATCCAATACTGACACATGAGAGCCGCCAGCCATCATTGCCCACCATCACCTGGTTATTAACCCCAAATTCTCCAGTTGAGCAAGGAGATGGCAATAAAAGTGGCTTTTGTTTATAGGTACCCATAGCCTAAACTCCCACACATATTATTATAACCT
Organism: Sceloporus undulatus; assembly: GCF_019175285.1. NCBI lineage: Eukaryota > Metazoa > Chordata > Lepidosauria > Squamata > Phrynosomatidae > Sceloporus > Sceloporus undulatus. Next base: position 222,191,562 of record NC_056523.1, read on the forward strand.
GCAGAGTTCACGCCCAATAGAGCCTTGGCTGCTGAATGATGCTTTTGACTTCTGACCTTGTATTCCTTTCTGGATGCATGCAAAGATTTACGATCTCCTGAGTCTCATTTTCTTTACCATCTTCCTTCTTCAAGTTTTTTGTCAAGGCAAATGGCCTTTCCATCAGATGGCACTTGTACCTTCCCATTCCCAAGTAAAATCCTCTATTGGTTTTATTTCATCCAACTATCTTTTAAGGACAATCATCCACAAATATTAACAGATACCATTTTGATGAAGCCAGGAAATTTCAAAAGGTTAATTGAGATCCTGGCATGGGGGTCTCCTTCCCAAAACCTTAGAGCTAACCAGCTATAGAATTCTAGGGGTTGTAGTTTGTTGTGGCACCAGAGGTACAATTTCCAGAATTCCATAGCATGGAGCCATGGCAGTTAAAATTGTGTCAAACCAGATTATTTCTGCAGTGTGGATGCCGCCTGGGAGCAACTTCCACAAGTGCTGGAAGCCATTCTTCAGCCTGAACAAGTGAGCAAAGCCCACATGTCCAGTTGGCATTTCTTCGTCTTCTTTCTTTTTAAAATTTTATTGCACATAAAACCATATAAAAGTCAAACACCAGTCTCTTAACTTCAATCTCAGTTTACATTCCCAAAGACTTTGACTTCTAACCTAACAGAGCTTAGTGCTTGAATAAAACAATCGTACTGTCCCTTATCTTAAAAACTGCATTTGATTCTATCATAATCTTAAAGATGATTACAGTTCTTCACTATATTTATAGTAATTTTTATCATTTGAATCTGTAAACTGGAGAGTAGCCAATTCTCCATTTCTATTACTTAAGTAATTCATTACATGCTCCCAAATGTCTACAAATGTAGCTACACATTTGTCGTTCAAAGACATGATAGTTTATCCACTTCAGTCATTTCTAATAATTTTAATATCCAATCTTGTATCGGTGGTGTAGTGAGGTACTCACCCAGGTAGAGAGAGCTGAAGGGGCTAAGGGCAGCCAGGTGGTGGAGGTTGAGGGGAAGGAGGAAGTTAACCCAGAGGTGGAGCCAGTGGAGGAAGGAGGAGGAGCTGGAAGGATTATAAAAGCAGAAGGGCTGAGGTGTGCGGGGAGGAAGGATGGATGTGGAAGAGCTGTTTGGGCAGCAGCGGCTGGGGAAGGTAAAGAACAGGGTTTAAGGAGGCCAGAGAGGGACAGAGTCCCTGCGCCTCTTCCAAGAAGGGCCCTATGGCCAAAGCAGAGGCCCCAAGAGGAGGAGAGGTGACAGAACCCTCAAGAGGAGGAAGTCTGGGCTTTTGTGGGCTCTGGGGAATGGACAACCAGAGACCTTGAGGATTTGGAGGATGAGTGGTGGAGTCCACAAGAGAATCTTTGGGAAACAAGCCATGTCATGATGGGAAGTGGGAATGTCTGACTTGAAGACTGGACTTTATGTTTTGAGTTATCATCTACTGGATACAAAGCTATTTTCTTATTAAAGGTACAGTTGTACCACACTTGCCTGAGTAAGTTTGTTGTGCATGTGGGAGAGAACATAAGGGGAGGAGTCTGTTTCCTTGCAAGATGGAGTCTGCTATGCCAGCCCCGCCCACAGGTGGATTTACATTACTGTTCCAATTCTGGGCAAATAAAATTCTAGCTGCTGCTGTCATGTAAAACAATTTTTTTTCATCTTTATTTTCTATTTCTTTGTCAACCATACCTAACAAATACATTTCACGTTTCATTTGTATTTTAAGTTTTAATATTTCTTCAATCATTTGATGTACTGGAAACCAATACAGTACAGTGGACCCTTTTTATATGCTGGGGTTTGGTTCCAAGATCCCCCGTGGATAACAAAATCTGTGGATGTTCAAGTCCCATTAAATATAATGACATAGCAAAATGGTGTCCCTTATAAAAAATGGAAAATCAAGGTTTGATATTTGAAATTTATACTTTTTTTGAACATTTTCAAACTGTGGATGCTTGAATCCGTGTATAAAATATCTGCTTATAAGAAGGGCCAACTGTATTTTCTCGCTTTTGTACACATCCACCATAGATAATAGAATGTTCCTTTTTCTCTTTCATCCTTCCAACTTTTATTTTTCAACAAAGGCTGGATGGCCATCTGTCAGGGGTGTTTTGATTGTGTATTCCTGCATGGCACAAGGGGGTTGCACTGGATGGCCCTAGTGCCCTGGCTGGGCACTCTATTATTATGTGAATTTTCTTTGAAAACCCCAGGGATCAGCATCTCCAAATTCTCATAGCCCTCTTATCTAAAAAAAAAAATAAGCAACAGAAATGAAACTGAGCATGGGCACAACAGTCTGAGGCTTGACATTTTCTTTTCAGTTTCTCATCCCCACCTCCAGTTTATCTGGCAATCAAAATATTTTCTCCACGCAGTTCACTTTCTTCACCTGGCTGCTGCAAAAGAATTCCGCCTGCATAATTAGGCATCTCTCCAGCCAGACTAGTGGGGTGGAATAATCTACGTTACCTCTCAGAACCAGTTCACTAGAAAATTTGGCTAGAATTCACATCAACCAGTTTCTCTATCAAGCAAATCAGCATAATCCAACGACAGCCTGCCCCGCCCGGCATCATTCAAATGGTTACACTCACAGAAGAAACCTATGGTTTCCCCTTTCAAGAATCTAACGGTCCATGCCAAAATTCCTGTATACAAGTTGACGGCTAATGTTTTTCCAACGTGCTCATGTATTAAAGCACTGGTGTAAATCCTGTGTTGGCTGTAAACCACTCTGCCTTTCCCATGCCAAAAAATTCAACTTGACTGAAGAAATAAAAGCTCTTACTACAGATGTATGCATGCAGGGAAGCAAAATCTGGGTCCAGCCACCCAAGAGGACCATCTCCTGTCCACAGCAACACACTGCGGGTTAACCACACACACACACACACACACACACACACACACACACTTTCCTGTGACTGCCGAGAATAACCACACAAGCTACCATTTATTACAAGGTCACTGGACAGCCTGGGCTTACAAAGGTACCTGACACTTGTCTGTTTGGCATTGCAGTGGGCCCTTGGTATCCACTGCGGTTTGATTCCAGGATCCCCCGTGAATGCCAAAATCTGCGGATGCTCAAGCCCCATTAAATACATTGGGGTCCTGTAAAATGGCATTCCTTATATAAAACAGCAAAATCAAGATTTGCCTTTTGGAATTTATATTTTTGGGGAATAAGTTCAAGCCATGGATGCTTGAATCCATGGAAAAAGAATCCGTGGGTATGGAGGGCTGACTGTACATTGGGACAGATCTTTAAAAAGTAGAAGATGCATTTGCTAAATCGCACACATCCAGGTTGAAATCAGTGCGATCTGTTGAATCTGACTACTTCACATGATAACTCAGATCCCTGAGAAGGGTGCTGCCTTGGGAAAATTTACAAACACATCGTAAACTACTCCCCTTGCATATATAGATTTTGTCTATTGGGTCATGTTTGTCTTGAATCAAGGGTTTGTCTTGAATCACTAAGGTACCCTTTTTAATTTTTTAAAATGTATTTTATAAATATAAATGAATAAGTAAAACGATAATGGCAAACTGTGCCATTTGGAGGGGGGGGAGGGAAAGCAACACATTGGCATAAAAGTTCTTAAAATATCACACTGATGAACTAAACCACAAACTACAAACTGCTGTGGAACAGGACGGTGACCTCAAGACAGATCATTCTAAAATAGGACTAGGTATAGAGTTGGAGAGTTAACCTTTGATATACTGGGATTGCATTAACATTTCTGTACAGAATTGCATACACACATAATTGCATGCATGCATAATGCTGTGCACACAAAATTAGATGTCCAACATGAGGGAGCACTATGCTTCCCTATACTGACATATAAAACACATAACAGAGGCAGCAGGTTAAGAAAAGCAGAAATAGGAGAACCTCGGTAGTGCAGACTGATGGATTCTCCCCACTATTGTTGTAGTTGTGTACCTTCAAGTCATTCCTAACTTGTGGCAACCTTAAGGCTTTCATGGAATTTTCTTGGCAAGATTTCTTCAAAGAGGATTTTGCCACTGCCACCTTCCGGGACTGAGAGAATGTGGCTTGCCCAAGGTCAGCCAGTGGATTTCATGGTTGAATGGGGAATCGAATCCTGGTCCCCAAAGTCAAACACTCAAACCACTTTACTTTTGGGACCAAGTAAAACTAAAAACTTGGCCGAGCCTAAAACAAACAGAGCCATATCCAAGGATGAAGCCTACAGAAAACATTCAGTCTAAGGTGGATGCTGTTGGACTGCAGTTCCTATCACTCCTAAGCAGCATTGCCAAATGTGAGGGATACTGGGAGCTGCAGACCAACAACATCTGAAGAGCTTCTTCCTGGTCATCTCTGTTTCATGGTATATGTTGCATGCCCTTATATCTTGCCGACTACCAAACAATCCATCCAAACATAATAGCAGCCTTTTCTACTGCAAATCACATCACAATCTAGGCTAAATCTATGGTGTTCCCTGATCTACTTCTGTGGGTTATGCAGTACTCATTACATAAGATGGCTTTCCACCATGCAGAAACCTTGTTCATCATCCTCAGTGACATTTATTGAACATGGCCATAGGTTGTCACAAAAAAGCATGTATGTGTGTATTGTGTGCCTTCAAGTCGTTTCCAACCTATTGAGATCCTAAAGGGAATCTATCATGGAGTTTTCTTGGCAAGATTTGTTCAGAGGGGTTTTGTCATTGCCATCCTCGGGGCTGAGAAAGTGTGACTTGCCGAAGGTCACCCAATGAGTTTCCATAGCTGAGCTGTGATTCGAACCCTGGTCCCCCAGTGTCCTAGTCCAATGTTCAAACCAATATGCTACACTGGCTCTCTAAAAACAACAACACAGGTATGATAAAATAATCATTAGCTCATGCTAATATGCTAATTTAAAGGGGGACTAGTTTTTAAACATTAACTGTTGGTAGAAAATTATAATGATATTTGATTATTAATTAACTCATCAAATAATTAGTAACTTTTTTAAACTGTTAACATGGCGGGGATTAAATGATTAAACTAAGCCAAAAATCTTCAACTACATGAGATAATAACACAAAAAAAAAAAAAAAAAATCCAACAATATTGTATCACTCATGCCTTTAAAAAATTCAATTGCTTATATAATTATATTAATTTATTTATAATTTTCAAGTTCTTGGAGTGCCTTTCATTTCTCTCCCTAGGACAGACCATTCATACCCTCTGTGGACAAGCCTTGAAGTGTTGAGTAATAAAATTATTGGCATGTATGGGTCAACCAGTTCTTGGAGAAGCTTTATTACCATTCATTCTGACCCCTCTAGGTTATTTTTCTTATCTGACAATCTATCTCCAGACTGTATGGCTATCTCCTGACCCAACCCCAGTCACATACATGAGGAGGGAGGGGGGAAATCTAAAGTAGTTCTCATTTTTAAAATGAGTCCAGAACAAATTCCTGACACATGTTTCATCTGTACTGCAGAAATAATCCAGTTTGACACCACTTTAATTGCCATAGCCCTATGCTATCAAATTCTGGGATTTGTAGTTTGTTCTGGCACCAGATAGCATGGAGCCATGGCAGTTAAAGTGGTATCAAACCGGATTATTTCTGCAGTGGAGATGCACTGAAAAGTCTCTCATCCTGTCTCTAGGCACTCAATTTTTTCATTCTTTATTCTTTCTTTTATAAGGAAAGAAGTTTTCTGGGAAGTTTGTAAGATTCATAAACAGCAGTAAAATAGGTGAATAAATGAAACTAAGGGAACAGACACATGAGGATCTGATATTTTTAAACTTCTTTCCTAAGAATAACATTTTCATGATCTATCTGTAAACAAGAGATATTCTGCCAACAGAGGGGAATAATACTTTCTTAGAAAAGTGAGTGTACTGTATCTCCCACTGTATGTCTTCCAGTTCTTCATGGACAAGTCTACATAGGGACCACCAAATGCAGCGTCCAAATACGAATCAAGGAACATGAGAGACACTGCAGATTGGGTCAGCCAGAAAAATCAGCAACAGCAGAACACATTATAAATCATCCTGGGCATAAAATGCTATTTGAAAACACTGAAATTCTGGACCATGCCAACAATTATCATGTCAGAATGCACAGGGAAGCCACTGAAATCCACAAACACCTAGGCAACTTCAACAGGAAAGAAGAAACCCTTAATGTAAACAAAGTTTGGCTATGAGTCCTGAAAAAACACCAAAATCAAGACCCAGCAAATGCGAATGAAACCATCCAGGGTCAGGGAGTCTTCCCAGCAGATAATGGATCATTATTTAAATAGACACCCTAAGGCCTTGCCACTCAAAAACAGACCAACACAGAGATTAACATGTACATCACTTCCTTCCAAACAAAGGTCACACGGTGTATATATACCCCACTCACTTCCATGCCAGCATTCTCTGAAGATGCCAGCCACAGATGCTGGAAAAATGTCAGGAATAATTTTTTTCAGAACATGGCCACATAGCCTAAAACCCCACAAAAAAGCATGTGCATTCTTCCCCATTGAACCAAGGACCCAAAAAAATAGCTAGCTTTGCTCTCAGTAGATGGAAACAAAGGCTTCAATAGAAGCACCTTGCCAAAATGAGCATGGACAATCAACTCACTATATCATATAGAAAGGCTTTTCACCAATTATTTGAACCTATTCTTCTCAATATTCTGCACTCTGCCTTAATATTTACTACAGTGAAAGCACCACTAATAGAAGTACTGAAGAACAATCCCATCATTCAGGGAGTCATGAAAGAAAAACAGTGGCTCACAATCAGTCTTTTTGCTAATGGTGTTGTACTCTTCACATCTACACAAGAATTGCCATTCCAGAACTCATGATAGAATTAGAAAGCTATGGGGCAGCCACTGGTTTCAAAGTTAACTATAATAAGTTGGGCATGCTTTGTTATCATTTAGCAGAGCAAACAGAGCATCAAAATATATAGTCAGAGCAATCATGAGAAAGAAAATTCATCAAATATTTAGGTATAAACACTGCAAAAGATCTAGCCAGATTTATGCAACTAAGTGACAATCAACTCTACATGAACAATAAGTCGGATTTATTTGGATAGTCCAAAGTTCACCTATTCTGACTGAAGCACATAGTCAGTAGCAGCTGGTGGTTCTTACACTGGGTAGGGATGATTCTGCCCCAGGTTTCAGTTCAAACCTTTAAATATCTATCCAAAATCCTAAACCTATTTGGGGGATAAGAATCAGCACACTGGACAGCTCATTCGATGTTCACTAGTTCTCCTGATATCAGACGTGCCAGCCATCACTATCTATATCTACCTTTAACTTGCCAGTTGTCCCTAAGAGATCTCCTCTGTTCCAAATTCTTCTCGTAATGATATTGCCCACTTGTGTTCTGGTTTGGCAAAATGCTTTTTTGAAAATGTATTCACAAGGGTAAGATGGCTTGATGGCATTGCAAAGTACTGTATCTGAAGGTCCATAGGTGAGGGCTGGACATGTTAGATTCCCAAAAGCCTTATGCTGATTTGTGGCAGCATCTTCTTTCTCCCCTTCATAATAACACCAGCAAATCTTGGGTAGGAATGGAATGTTTGGGTTGCCATCTCGAGAATATTTTTACCCTCACACTGCAGTAAAATTTCAGAGATGACTAACTCCTTTCCTTCTATAACACCGGATGCCCAGAAGGTATAATTTAAGCACTTGGACCCACCACACTTGCAGCTTAGTCAATTCCTCTCCAGTCTTTCTTTCTCTTATTTAGACAAGTGGCCTCAATTCAAGGGCTGGAAAGAAACTTGTTTGCCTAAGTTAGGAGATATTTAATAGCCTCACGCACTGGACAATGATGATGCAGGCTCCTTTGTACCAAACCCACCAAGTGCCACAAAGCAGCCAAGGAGCTTTCAAGAGGCTTTTCTCTTATGCATTGTTTCAAATACTAAATAATATTGTGACTAAGCTGCCGATATTGTATTCATGTAAGACAAATGGGCAAAATGCGTGGCAGCTAGTGGCTTCCCTGTGATTGGAATGGTGAATCTGCTCTGGGTTTTAGTCCAAAACATTAAATGGACTACCAAGGTTCTATACCTGCTTTGGGAATAGGCTTCAACTTCTTGGACAGTTCCTTTAAAATCTGAACTCAAACCAGAGTAGATTCATCATGCCATGCACAGGGAAGCTGGAGTCAGTATGGAGCTAATATAGTATGCCCTCATCTTATGCGGGGTATCTGTTCTGGAAAACCCCCCCCAATATGGCAAATCCCGTATGTGATCAAATAGTGTCCCCACGATGTGCACCCCATTCACCATATTAAGGTTAGCTGTCCGCATGACCTCAAGTTCGCATATGGTGAGCCTGCGTACGGCACAGGTGCACTGTATTTTTAGAGCAGAAATTCATTTTCTTTCCATTTCAGGCTGTTGGATTGTGCTACAATTAATTAATGCAACTGAGTATCTGTGCTGATGAGATACCAAACACTGTGTGGGGCTTTATCTTACAGATAATCTTTATTTTACAACAGATAATCTCAACAGTGTTAACCTATCCAATAGCAATCTAACACTCAGGTTTCAAGCTTTGTCTTCTTCCTCTGGGGATGCATTCTGCATTTTCCTGACCATTGTGAAAGCCAACCCAACATTGACCTTATGATCGCCTCTCCTTGAAATACAGGTTGTCAGGATGTGGTCCACACATGCCATGCTCAGGGAAATCTAATAGCACAGCATGGACCCTGCCAATTCAGATTCAATCAGGATGTGCAAGTGTTTCCGACAGAAGCAAACCATGCATACAAGAGCTGTTTACAGAATGGATTCTGTGACATGTCACTGCAAATTATTTAAGAAGATGGGTGTGTGTGTGTGTAAGACACAGGGAGACATAGGTCTGCATCAGGATGAAAACTGTGTGTCCTCCTCCACCTCATGTTGCTGGATTGCATTTCCAGCATTCCTCATTACTAACTATGATTGCTGTTGTGTGTCTTCAAGTCATTTCCGATTAATGGCGATCCTAATGCAAACCTATCACAGTGTTTCCTTGGTACAATTGTTGAGAGAGGGCTTGCCTTTACCTTTCTCTGAGTCTGAGAGAGTCTGACTTGCTCAAGGTCACCCATTGGCTTTCCATGGCTGACAAAAAATTCGAACCTGGTCTCCAGAGTCCTAGTCCAATACTCAAACCACTACACCATGCTGGCTTTCCTAGGATCGTTGGGCTAATAACCAATGCAAACCAACTACATTTGGAGGTTTTCCCAATTGCCAGCCATGCTTTATATGCTGCAAAATACCTGGAGTAGAAGGAAGGACAGCTTTGATACAGGATGTTTTTCTACAAAGAAATTAACTAATTGCCTTACTGAAGAAAGAATGATTGACTCTTGCGGAATTCTTGCAATATTAGTTTATTTGCAAATACAGATTTCGGAGTGTGTATGGAGCTGCACTAGTCTTTAAAACAGCATTGGTCTCTGCTAAAACAAACAGGCTTTTGGAGTCCCCATACACCTACAAAGATGTTTGTTTCTTTCTTCTCAAATAGATACATAATCAATTTCTCAAATGCTACTCTAGGTGGTTGGGTGTATCCAGATCCCTGTGGTTAGTAGCCCTTTGCTACCAGGCCCTGTTGATTAAATTTGTTGCTGTTTTTGCTGCTGCTGCTGCTGTGTGCCTTCAAGTCATTTTCAACTTATGGAGATCCCAGGGCAACCCTATCATGGAGTTTTCTTGGCAAGATATGTTCAGAGGCTGAAAGCACATGACTTGCCCAAGGTCACCCAGTGTGTTTCGTGGCCCAGTTAGGAATTGAACCCTGGTTTCCAGAGATATAATGCAACACTCAAACCACTCTGCCAATGTTATGCTCAATAGTTTTTGCCTATTTGTAACCACTGAGAAAGAAAAAAACTGTTGTTGAGCTCGAGCCAAAGGAGAGAATTGTCAAAACAAAATAGGATCCCTACTGTAATAGTGTTCATAACCCAATGCCCCTTTTAGCTTTGGCACGGTTTGGTGATTAGCAAATCATGCTTATTATTGGAAATTCAGAGCCAACTAGGGATGGCTCACACACTTATTTGGGTGAAATAGAGAAAATTGTGGGATGTGAGAGCTGGAAAGATAGCGAGGAAGGAGTGCCTTGAGAAGCAGAAAGATTGTGTTTTTGCTTTGCAGAGCAAGAGTGTGATGCTATAATGGAAATCATGGGGTGCTATAATGGAAATCATGGGGTGCCTAGTTCACTCCCCAACCCAGAGGTTAGAACAGTGTCTTTTTGGACTAAAACTTTGGAAATTGCTGTGCAAAAAAGCAAAGTTTGCAAGCCCTGCTCCCACCCACACACAACTAACCAAACACCCAACCACAAAAAAAATTACAAAAACAATGTAAATTCTGAGATAATCAGTATGCAAAGGGATCTTGTAGCACCTTTGAGACTAACTGAAAGAATGGATTTGGTAGCATGAGCTTTCATAGACTTGAACCTACTTCCTCAGATGCATGCTGGACGTATTTTTAAAACATGCATCTCAGGAAGTAGGCTCAAATCTACAAAACGTCATGCTACCAACTTCTTTCCTGCATGTAAATTCTGATTATTCTCAGCTCTCAAGGAAACTGGTTCTGCAAAACTGTTGTTGTCCCTTGGGTAAGGGTAAAACAAAGATAGTTGTTGACAATTCAGGTAACTTTCCAAAAACTAGCTTTGTGAGGAGGGTTAAGAATACACGCAGCTATATTTTGTTTGTAAAGTCGAAAGCTTTCATGGCCGGCATCCATAGTTTTTGGGGGGTTTTCGGGCTATGTGGCCATGTTCTAGCAGAGTTTATTTCTGATGTTTCGCCAGCATCTGTGGCTGGCATCTTCAGAGAATGCTTGCCTGGAAAAATTGGGTGTATATATACTGTGTGAGCCTGGGAATGCAGGAGTGATTTGCCTGTGTATTGTTCTGTGTTGATGGCTGGCCTCAGCCTGGGAGGCTAATGCAAAAGAGGATTAGTGTCTGCTAATTGGTGATCTTTATCTGCTGGGAAAGCCCCTGACTCTGAATGGTTTCCCATTTGCATTTGCTGAGTCCTAATTTTGCTATTCCTCAGGACTGGTAGCCAAATTTTGTTCACTTTAAGGGTTTCTTCTTTCCAGTTGAAATTGTCCAGGTGTTTGTGGATTTCAATGCTGGCGAAACATCAGAAATAAACTCTGCTAGAACATGGCCACATAGCCCGAAAACCCCACAAAAAAAACTATATATTTTGTTTACTCCTGTGTGGATGCTTCAAGTGGAACAATTTTATTGGAGAAATATCAAAAGATTGAAAAAGTTTATCCTGTTCTCTGCCTGTCCCAACCACATTTCCACCTCACAGCCCCAGGTGGCTGCTTTATACCTTTATACAAGGAGAGATCTTACCATGGACATCACATTTAGTTGCAACTCTAAAATCTTCTACTAGAAGTACATTGCAATGCTGGGGCACTGGAAGGAATGTCTGGATGCAGTAATTGTGGATACTTGGAATATACTGCTTAATAGACGTAGAAATGGAATGTTTCCGGAAATTAGAAAGCCAGTGGAAAAAGTTTTTTCCTGGCTTTATTTAGGCAGGGACCAGAAATTTTCACAAAAATTGAAAAAAGTGATATTGGCATTAGGATGTCGCCTTGTTACTTCAGGTATATAAATAAATGGCACAAAATGAGAATGATTTAATTACTGAAGCTACAACTTTTTTTAAAATTAGAAACTGAATGTACTTTTTAATTATTACAAATACAGCTAAAGGGCCCTGAACTGTAAGAAATATCTAACCTATAAGGAATCTCTTCATTGCTGCTGCATAGTTTATGAGGAATAGGCAAATGAAAAAATAAATACAATTTATAGCTATTATTAAAAGTTTTATGAAGATGCAAAAGCAACAAAGTGTATGCGAATGGGATAGATTCTGGAATATTTCCTCAGTTCAGAGGAACCTGGCAAGGGTGCCCACTTACTCCCATACTATTTGCATTGGTGATAGAACCATTAGCCAAGCTAATAAGAAGAGAGATTGAAATCCAAGGTGTAGATTTGAGTTGCGGAATATAGATAATGAAATAAATAAATATGCTTATGATGTTTTGCTATTTTTATCCAATCTATTGAAAGGAATAGGGCAAGCATTACATATATTAAAGGAGTTTCAGAATTCCTTAGAATAAATGATGGGAAATCAAAGATGATGAACATAATATGTTAAAAGAGGATCAGTTGGAGATGATAAAGATACACAATTTTTCAGTAATATTTTTCTGGATGTCAATATGTAGGTATTTTCTTGACAAGAATTATCATATATGATCTATAGAAATTATCAAATTATATGTCAAGATACTTGGCGTGGGGAGAGAGAAATAAAGCAAACTGCAGCTATCATTACTTGGCAGACTACCAGCTGTTAAAGCATATATCTTACCCAAATTCCTACTCTTATTCTGGACAAACTTTCTAGCACCACAAAAGGAAGAATGTAAGAAATGGCAAAAATATATCGAGGAGTTTATAACAGGGGGTAAATTTCTAAAGTTTGGGAACAGCTTCATATATTGAACATCATCAAGAGAGGGTGTGGCAATAGCAAATTTGGAATAATACTATGAAGGTTTTCAATTACAGCAATTTGGGAAAAATGTTAATAATTTAAATGTTTGGGTTCACATTGAAAGAAGTAAAGTGCTAAAAGTTACTGTGGCCAGTATGTTTGCGGATTAAGTATGGAAGCCAAAAGAAAAAACTAGATAGTCCATTTACTGGAGAACTGTTCAATATTTGGTTTAAATATAAGAAATTATTAGTCCCATTCCCTTCACTTCTGTGTCTATTTTTTAGAACACCAATTCTTCAAACATGAAGATAAACACAATCATTTTAAAGGGCGGAAAGAGAAAGGGATTTACAGAATAAATTATTTATTTTCTATGGGGAAGCCAATTCAATTAGACTAATTGAAATATAGTCTGAATCCAATACAGTATACCCACCTTGGTGGCAATTAATGCAAATCAATACACTTCAGACAAATATAATTAGGAAAGGAGGCCCCCTGAGAGCATTAACTTTGTCTGAATCAATATGTAATGATAATTAGAATCAAGCCAAAGGACAACGTTCAAAGATAAAACAGCTAATTCAAGACTAAATTTAGTATGTTAAAAGGATTGAATTTACTATGGGACTCAGATCTGGGGACAAAAATAGAAGACAAACAATGGTATTTGATTTGGAAAACTCCAAATTACAGCTCAGTATCGGCACAAATGAGAGAAAATTCATTAAAAATATACACAAATACTATTATTATCCATTATAACAAATATTATTATTATTTGTTATAATGGAATAACAAAACTGTGTTGGAGAGGATGTAGAGAAATAGGGGATTGGGGCCACACATGGTTAACGTGCCCAAACGTTTGAAGATTTTGGGATGACGTTCTTTCATGGATAAATCAAATTTTAGAGGGGCATAACTTAATGATATTTCTGTTTGAAAGGGAGAGTAAGGATTTATTGCATAAAAATGTCATATTACTTATATTATGTGCAGCAAGGCTAGAAATTGTCAAAGCATCCAGCGGGGGGGGGGGGGGGATAGAGAATTTAGCTAAAAAGAGTTGGCTGACCAGGATATGGGAGAGCCAGTATTGCGTAAGGGTTTGAGTGTTGGACTATGACTCTGGATACTGGGATTTGATTCCCCTCTTAGCCATGAAACCCACTGGGTGACCTTGGGCAAGTCACATGCTCTCGGCTTCAGAGGAAGGCAATGACAAGCCTCTGAACAAATCTTGCCAAGAAAACCCCATGATAGGTTTGCCTTAGGGTCATCATAGGTCAGAAACAACTTGAAAGCACATAACAGGATGGAACTAGTTGTTACTTTAATGTGTCAAAGTAATGGTGAACTGGTGAATTTAAACCAACAAACTATTAGCATACCCTACATCCTCCATGCTGAATATAGGGCTTCATGTGTTTATATTTGATATCTAGAGTCAGGCATGTTTTTAAAAAGTCATGATGATCTTTAGAAGACTCAGAAGTTTCACGTGGGAAAGGCACACTGGCTCAAAGACATATGGAGGACCTAGTTAGTACTAAATAAAGGTTAAATGGGTTGCTGACCACTACACCCCCCCATGCTTTCCACATATCCTCTCACAATAAGGACTGAGTGAGTCCCATTGCAAAGCAGTTAAAGACCATAAAGATTTTTACACTAGCGCTTACCATGGTAAAATGCCAGTAAAACATAAGGGAAGCACTTGTGTGTGAAAGCCTGACATGCTTCTGAAACATCCCCTAGCCTCTAGTGTCCTTGAATCGTTCCCAGAGCTGCAATTTCCTATGAACAGAAACTTTGCATTCATAGGAAAATGCTGCTCCATGAAGGATTCAAGGATGCTAGAGGCGAGGGGACGATTCCCTGACATTTCAGAAGCATGTCATGCTTTCACACATGCACACTTCACTGATGTTTTACCGCCGTTTTACCAGCGTTCACCCCACAGTAAGTGCTGGTGTGAAAATCTTCCCTATCTCCTCTTCCCAGGCTGTCCTTTTGTATCCAACATTCCAGAATCCCATTGTCAGTCCCATGGGGAAAACCATCAAGTCTTTGTTACACAGTATGGGAACGTTAAGTACCCCTCAAGGGTGCAAAACAGAATATAAAATAAAATATCTCATGATCCATTTGCTCAATTTTTCTAGGAAAAAAACTAATCTAGGAAAAAAATGTTTTTTAAATGCATTTTCCCACTTTCTTTCTGGGCCTTCACATTTCTTAATACAGCCCTAGTAGTGGAATAGGCCCAGTATTTAAGAGTAGCTTATACACATCTTTAGCAGATTCTGTGCAGAAGTATTAAATGAAGGCCATCTTAACATGCAAGAATAGAAACGAGAGGTCCGTTGAGGATGTCTCTGAGCAGAGGCTGTGATTTTGTGAAGATGCTTGAGTTTCTTTCTAGAAATTTTAAACTATTAAAATATGAAATAACTGCAGCTAAAAGGTTTGATGGGTTGTATCAGATTGGTATGCTAACTTCATCCCTTTTATTCTCTGCAGCACTGACCACTTCCACCTCTTCTTTATCCCATCTTCTCTTCCTGTCTTCACTTTGGTCTACTCCTTGTTTCAGTCCACATCTCCTTCCTTCCTTCCCTCCCTCCCTCCTTCTTTCTTTCTTGCTTGCTTGCTTCAGTTGACCATTTCATTTGGTCTCCAGCCTTTCCTTTCATTCTTAAATCCATCAATCTGCCCTCTCTCTAGCAGTCCAGCCAGTTATGGACAATGATACTTCGTCTATGGCTGTGATTGTCTAAACTGCCCTAACATCATGACTACTACCAAACCTCCAGTTTCTCTCAGCATTACAACATCTGTTTATATATGTATTTATACTTGCAATTTTACTGACATCATAGGTCAACTTATTGGGTAATGGTTTCAAGGTCAGGGAGAAGAATTCAAATCTCCCTCTTGCAGATTTTTCCAAAACTAGCAATGGTAAAGGTTCTAACAAAAACATAAGTTGTATAAAGTCAACAGCAGGTCAAAAGGGAACTGTGCCTATGGGTCATGTCTCTCTAACCATCCTCTAACTGGCACAAGAGTACTCTTTTGTCTCAGGGTTCTTTGAAAACCACGACACTTCTTTCGCATACAAACTGATCTCAAAGTACTTTTGACTTTAATGTATCTATTGCCCTGACGGAACGTTTTTCGTGTATTCTTTTAGAACAGGTATGCTCTCCTCCTAAAAATAAATAGAATAAGTATGCCCTTAAGAGGTATGAATTATGGACCGACAGTATAACTTTCAAAGTTAAAGCATTGGCAATAGAAAACAAAGGTAGCAGCAGCATCCAGTCATACCAAAAGGCCAGTGCTTTCAGCTTATTTGGTTTGTAATTCAACAAAGGGTATGTGAAGTGTGTCTGTAAGAGGAGATGGCAACATGGAAATCAAGGGGCCGATGTTCATCACACTGCTCACCTTGTGAGAGTTTCAATGCTCACCTTTGTACTGGTATCATAAAAGCCGAAGCAAAAGGATTGCATGACTTCTATGTAATAGGAAACAGGTGAATCAGGAAGAGCCACCTGCCTATGTGTGCCTCAGTCTCTATTGCTGAGTTGTGTGGTTGTTTCGCGTTATTAATACTTTGCCAAGACGCTTGGCCACACCTAGGGATCAGCTTCCTCCCTATCTTCTGTTCTTTAATTAACACATTCTTTCTGCAAGATACTATTACTGTTATTCAGCAGACCACAAGGCTAGTAAAGTCTTTTAGAGGAAAGCCATCGATATATTGCATGATGTCAGTGATGTTTCCACTCTTTTATTGGCATGTTTATTAAATGCTTAATAAATGGGAAAAAATATCCCACA
>NC_056523.1:222208072-222213412 GCF_019175285.1 Sceloporus undulatus
ATCCATTTTCTCAGTTTTTCTAGGGAAAAAATACTTCAGGAAAACAATTGGTTGTTTTAAAAATAATAATAATAATAATAATAATAATAATAATAATAATAATAATAATAATAATGTTTTTTTCCTACTTTCTTTCTGGGCCTTCACATCTTATTCTTCACTGAGCATTTTCCATTACTGGGACTATACTTAAATATGCCCAATATTTAAGAGCAGCTTAGACAACTCTTTAGCCAGATTAGATGTAGAATTATTAAATGAAAATCATCTTAACATGCAAGGGGACCTAGAAATGGAAACCAGGGGACCTTTGAGGATGTCCCTGAGCAGAAGCTGTGTTTGTGTGTTGATGCTGGAGCTTCCTTCTAGATTTTTAAATTTCAAACTATTAAAATGTGAATTAGCTGCAGCTAACGGTTTTACAGTTTATATCGGATCATTATGTTAACTTGGTGCCTCCTTATCTTTGCAGTGCTGACCACTTCCCTTTCTTTCTTTCTTTCTTTCTTTCTTTCTTTCTTTCTTTCTTTCCATTTCAACATGCAAACAATGGAAACCAGGTGTCCTTTGAGGAGATCTCTGAGCATAAATTGTGTTTCTCCAACAATGCTTTGCTGGAACAGAGTTCAGCTTTGTGGGACTCTTTCATGCTGTACAATTATACTGCTTTCATTCCCATTTAACTGCCATGGTAACATCATATGGCAGTGATGGTGAACCTATGGCACACGTGCCAGAGGTGTCACTCAGAGCCCTCTCTTTGGGCACATGTGCCATTGTCCCAGCACAGAGTTTGTTACTAGAAAGCCAGAGGGACATGGCACTTTGCAATAAATAAGTGGGTTTTGGGTTGCAGTTTGGGCACTTGGCCTCGAAAAGGTTCACCATCACTGTCATATGGAATCCAGATATCTGTAGTTACAGGGAGAAGCATTTATGACTCTCTGCCAGCATTCCATAGGAATTATAGTGCTATAATTGTGTAGTACGAAAGGGCCCTGGGCTATCTTTCTAGAAGTGATATCTATGAAACAGGGAGACGGTGTTGTAAACATGTAGGTAAGATGCACGTAGAAACAAATGTGTCTGTTTTGCTCCACTTCCATTTCATACCACAGCCTTCTAATTTGAGAATGCATAACCAATAGCCTTCAGTCTAATGCTCAAAAAAACATCTGGAGGTGATCAGATTCTGGCCAAGAACAACCTGTCCATCCCAGGTGTGCCCCTTGAACAAGTAGCCCACTGGGGAAAAGGAGCAGAAGATGTTTCCAGAGAAAGGTGTCTCTTCCATCCAGTTCTGAGATCAGAGCCAGCTATCCACCTGTGTGAATGTGTGACCTGTGATAAATGCCCAAGTGGGACTGTGGCCTACAATAGGGGGGAAAAAAAGGTCCCCATCCCCATTCTCTGAGTTTTGGGGCTGGATAACATATCCAGGGGTAGACATATGGGCCATATAGTACAGTATCATCCAAATTCCACAAAACAGTGGTGTCTTTATTATGCCAACCAAAATGCACATTATAAATGTTGCAAGCTTTTGAAGCTTCGTCAGGCTTCTGGACTGCTAGAGAGAGGGCAGATTGATGGATTTAAGAATGAAAGGAAAGGCTGGAGACCAAATGAAATGGTCAACTGAAGCAAGCAAGCAAGAAAGAAAGAAGGAGGGAGGGAGGGAGGGAAGGAAGGAAGGAAGGAAGGAAGGAAGGAAGGAAGGAGATGTGGACTGAAACAAGGAGTAGACCAAAGTGAAGACAGGAAGAGAAGCTTCGTTAAAATCGTACAGGAGAAAGAAAGAAAGAAAGAAAGAAAGAAAGGATTTGAGACAAACTTCATCTTACAAATGAATTTCCTGGACCGAATCTCCTGAAATCCACATGGCCAGAAGGAAGACAGACCCACCTGCATGTATAACCTTCCAGAGCATCTGAACTGAGGACAAAAACCACAACATCTTGACCAAATGCAGGGCCGTGACTAATATAATCGATTTCATTTCCTCTTTCTTTCTCCTGCATCATTTTAAAGATCTTTGCCTGATGAAGAAGGCAGTGAAACTTCAAAAGCTTGCAATGTGTGTAATATGCATTTTGGTTGTCCCAATAAAGGTATCACTATTTTGTGGAGTTTGGATGATACTGTGCTTGGCTGTATGGCCAACACATAACCCAGATATGTTTACTGATTGTGGCTGAACAAATTGTGAGAAGAAAATTTATACACAGACTCTGAAGTACCTGCTCCTGCTATAGGCCCCAGAGCTCTTTGATTTGTTTGTTGTGGAAATTTTTTCCTTCTCCTTCACCTTTGCATTTCACCTAGAGAGCCATACAGGCATACCTCTTTATTAAACAAGAGTTCCTTGACAGACGTGCAGTATCCTACATGACCTAATGGTTAGGCCTGAAGGCAGAGCGAAAAAGCCTAGTTCCAGTATCTAATATCGCTTGTACAGACTACTTTGTAAATGAGAGAGAGAACTGAGTATTTAAATAATTAACATTACTTTTTGTTATATCTTTAAATACCAAATACTAATCCAGGTTCAGCATCTCATTACCCCATTTCTTTTCTACTCTCTTTACATGGCAACTACTTATGTGGATTGAGAAAAGGATAGTATTGCATTTGCAATGGCTTTAATCTCCTCAATCAAACAAACGAATCAGCTCTGTAATGTAAACGATATTTAAATTTTCCTCCCATGAAATAGAATCAGATTTAAGTGTAACAACACGAATCTCCCAATGTCTTTGAACAGGAAGGAAACAGAGACATTAAAATGAGGTGGCTTATTACAGAAACCACACTTGTCATATTTCACCACATTTATCAGCCTTCTTCAATATTTTCTGGTCCAGAAATTTTAGACTACAGGTCCCAGCATCCTTGCTCATAAAGTATGCATGGAAGTCATAATCCAAAATATATGAAAGGCATTCAGTTGGGGGCAAGGCTTTCATATATCATCCAGACAAGTATCTGAAAACAGTGAAACAAAGAAAGCTTTAATTAGGCTGTATATGCTCAGCAGAATTAATACAATTTGACACTGGTTTAACTGCCAGAGCTTAATGCTATGGAATTCTGGGATTTGTAATTCTGTGAGATATTTAGCCTTCTGTGTTAGAGAGATTTGGTGCTACAACAAACTCCTACCAGGATTAGTAGAACTACTCCTAGAACGACTAGTCCTATAGAATGGAGCCACGACAGATAAAGTGCTGTCAAATTGCAGCAGCCAAAATGCCTCTGGAGAACATTATGAACTCTTAAAGCAAGCATACGTTATGAGTTAAGAGAGTATGAGCAGTCCAAGATTCAAATCTCACCTCAGGTATGAATTCACTAGATAGGCAAGACATTAGTTGTCAGCCTTCATTCCTGCCTCATTCTGCAACATGAGGCTAACACAACTGACCTACTATGACATACCATGAGGTATGTGCACTGTGCTTTGCACTGCTATACAAATAGCAAGTATTTCAGTTTCTTATTATTCTATACTTTTAAGCAAACAATACTGTGCTATGTACAACTAGGAAGAATTTAGGGCACTAGTATTGCTGAACATAAAGAAAACAAAAATAATGACCATGGAGGAGCTTCTCGAATTCAACCAAGACAACAAGGAAATCAAAATAGTAAAAGAGTTCCCATATTTGGATAAAACATTGATCAGAATGGAGACTCCAGCCATGAAAAAAATCAGAAGAACATTAGGAATGGGAAGGGCAGTCATGAAAGAAGTAGATAACATAAGAATAAAGATATACAACTGAGCACAAAAGTTAGAATCATCCAAGCCAATCATGTGGCCCCACCATGTATAGATGAGAGAACTGCACATGGAAGAAAATGGATAAAATCAACTCATTTGTGGTATGGAGAGAAGCGCTGAGGACTGCTAATAGATAAATAAGTAAGTCATTGAACAGATTAAACCTGAACTCTCCCTGGAACCCAAGATGACAAGCTGATGATGTGCAAATTTACAGAACTTTATAAATAAAATGTAATAATAATAATAAGATGACGAAACTAAAGCTGTCATACTTTGGCCACATCATGAGAAGGCGCAACGCACTAGAAATGGCAATAACGCTAGGAAGATGGAAGGCAGTAGAAAGGAAGGAAGACTACAGGCTAGATGGATCCCAATTAGAGAGGGCATGGGCATGAAACTACAAGACTAAACAGAGCAGTGGAGCACAGGGAGGTTTGGAGATGTCCCATGCACAGAGTTGCAATGAGTCAGGGCCGACTTGAGGGCAGTGAACAACAACAAATCTGATGAAATCAATAAATAAACCAGAAATGGACTTTGTAAGGCTTCAAGCGGTCAGTTCTTCCAGCCCTTCTTGGACATACTAGGGACTGAACTTTCTGCCTACCAGACTCAATCCATGCTACTGAGCCCTGGCTAATTTGGGATGTGTAAGTCTGTGGCAGTCCTGCACCTATTAGGAGGATCAGTTCTAGAAGGAAGTGCTGGGGGACCGCTGCTCAACCTTTTGGCAGCTGGGCTCTATTCTGAATGTAGTGGGAGGAGGTTCAAATATACTGGATGCGAAGGTGGAGGAGAACAACCTATGGCTGTTAAAGGGCACTGTAGTTCAACATCATCTGGAGGATGACAAGCCACTCACCTTGTCCCTTAAAGGATCAGTTTCACTGTGTGGGGGCCCTTGTTGATCCAGTTTTATCACTAGTGGTTCAAATCGTTTCTGTGGTATGAAGTATCTTATTACCAGATCCAGCTGATATGCTTTCTTAAAGGTGATAGCTTGGATGTGGTGTATTGGCTTGAGCATTGGGCTATGACTCTGGAGACCAAGATTTGAATCCCTCCTCAGCTATGTAAACCCACTGGATGACCATGGGCAGGTCACACTCTCTCAGCCTCAGAGGATAGCAATGGCAAAGCCCCTCTGAAGAAACTTGCCAAGAGAACCCTTAGGTTCACCTTTGGGTCACTGTATGTTGGAAATGTCTTGATGGCTCACAACAACAACAACAAAAGTTACCAATAGTCTACTGTTTAAACTAATGCAACGTATTCCACATAGGGCTGCCTTTAAAAACTGCCAGAAAACTGCAGCTAGTCCCCCCCCCCCAAAAAAAGGATCAATACTGGGCCCAGTTTAAAGTGCAGGCCTTAACTTGGACAGACTGTAATGCAACGGTACCCATCTTCTCTATACACTTCCCTGAAGATCTTCAGAGGCCAGGCATACCTCCCACCAACTTCAGGGCCCTGGGTGGCCAGTGGAAAGAGGACATTTTCAGTGGGGGCATCCCAGTGTGGAACAGCTTCTCCAGAGAAGCTTACTTGGT
>NC_056523.1:222213437-222243212 GCF_019175285.1 Sceloporus undulatus
ACAGGAAAGAAAGAAGAACGGATTTGAGGCCAACCTCATCCTTACAAATGACTTTCCTGGGAACCGAATCTCCTGAAAATCCCATGGCCAGAAGGAGCCAGACCCACCTTGCTGTATAACCTTCCAAGAGCATCTGACTGAGGACAAAAAACCACAACTTCTTGACCAACTGAGGGGCCGTGACTAATATAATCGATTCATTCCTCTTTCTTTCTCCTGCATCATTTTAAATACTCTTTGCCCTGATGACGAAGCAGTGAAAACTTCAAAAGCTTGCAATGTGTTAAATGCATTTTGGTTGTCCAATAAAGGTATCACTATTTGTGGAGTTGGATGATTACTGTGCTGGGCTGTAGGCCAAACACATAAACCCCGCTATGTTTACTGATTGTGGCGAACAATTTTGCGAGAAGAAACTTTCTGTTTTTTTTTTTTTTTTTTAAACAGACTCTGACGACCTGTCTGCTCTAGGCCCCAGAGCTCTTTATTTGTTTGTTGGGGAAATTGTTTCCTTCTCCCTCACCTTTGACTGGCACCAGCGAGCCATCCGGAGAAACCTCTTGATTAAACAAGCGTTCTTGAAGACGTGCCGTATCCTACATGGACCTAAGGGGAGGCCGGTAAGGCAGAGCGAAAAGCCGAGTGCCAGAGAGTAAGAGCGCTGGACACCGCCGACGTGTAAAGAGAGAGAGAACTGAGGAGTTGAAAGAAGTAACCTTACGCGTGTGTTAGCGTCTGTAACATACCTGTAGAACCAGGTCAGCATCTCATACCCCCTGTCTTTTCACTCTCTCTACATGGCAACTACTTCTGTGGATTGCGAAAAGGAGAGTATGCAGTGGCAATGGCTTGACTCGCCGCAATCAAACAAACAAACTCAGCGCTGTATGGGACAAACGAGATGTAACGGTTCCTCCATTGACATAGAATCAGATTGACGTGTCAACATAGAATCTCCCACTGTGTGTGAACAGGACTGGAAAACAGAGACATTAAAATGAGGGGGCTTTCTTACAGAACCCACACTTGTCATATTTCACCACATTTATCAGCCTTCTTCATCTTTTCTGGTCCAGCAATTTTCAATACAGGTCCAGCCTCCTTGCTCATAATAGTATGATGGAAGCTCAAATCAAAATATATGAAAGGCATTCGTTGGGGCAAGGCTTTCATATATCATCCAGACAAGTATCTGAAAACAGTGAAACAAGAAAGCTTTAATTAGGGCTGTATATGCTCCGCCGAATAATACAATTGACATGGTTTAACTGCCAGAGGCTAATGCTATGGAATTCTGGGATTGTCATATGTGAGATATTTAGCCTTCTGGTTAGAGAGACGGTTGCCTACAACAAACTCTACCAGGATTAGTAGAAAAACTCCTCATAGCCACGACTAGTCTATAGCATGGGCCACGAAAGATAACGTTCTTTCAAAATTGCAGCAGCCAAAAGCCTCGGAGACATTATGAAAAACTCTAAACGCAAGCACCGATGCGTTTAAGCGAGTATGAGCAGTCCAAGATTCAAATCTCACCTCAGGTATGAATTCACTGATAGGGCAAGACATTCGTTGTCAGCCTTCATTCCTGCCTCATTCTACCACATGGGCTAAACACAACTGACCTACTAATGACATACCATGAGGTCATGTGCACTGTGATTTGCACTGCTATACAAATAGCAGTATTTCAGTTTTTAATTCTTATCCTTTTAGCAAACACAATACTTGGCTATGTCAACTAGGAAGAATTTAGGGCACTAGTATTGCGAAATAAAGAAAAACAAAAATAATGGGACCATGGAGGAGCTCTCCGACATTCAACCAAGACAATTGATGAAATCACATAGTAAAAGAGTTCCCTATTGGATAAAACATTGATCAGAAGAGACTCCAGCCAAAGAAAAAACTCAGAAGACACTAGGAATGGGCAGGGCAGTCATGAAAGAAGTAGATAAATACAAGGCCGCCCCCGCTGCGGGGGCAGGCCTTTTTGACCGAGAATCGGAAAAAAACTAACATGACCAGAATGTCTCGGGGCTTGCGGCTCCTTCCGTGCGGGGGACGCGACGGGGCGGAACTTCCGCCCCGCGAAGCTCTGGGAGTGCGATTGTGGTTTTGTGGCTTACGGTCCTCCAGGCCAGCTCATTGGTTGGGCTGCCATGGGGGAGGAGCCCCGCACTGCACGTTGGGTGGGGGCGGGCCTAGGCCTTTATAAGGCCGCGTTGTCGGCCTGTCCCTCAGTCGGCGTTGGCTTCAACACGGGAGCGGGCCAAGCAGGAAGGAGGCAGGACCGGAGCAGCTTAATCCGAGTCTTTCCTCCCTTCCTTGGAGCCGGCATGGCCCGGGGTAAGTGGGGTGGTGTGGTGGGGGGCGTTTGGTTCCTCCCCCATCCCCCCGTCATGGGGGCATTCGCCCGGTCCGCGGCTCCGTCGCTGCACGGGAACCCAAGTTAAAGAGTCCTCGTGGCGGTTAGGCCTGGCCTGCGGGGCGCGGCGGCCATCTTTGTCTTTCCCCGCTCGGGGATTTTGGCGCGCTTATTCGCTTTTGGCGGGGAAATCCGCCATTTTGTTTTGCGCGGGGACATCCGCATTTTGTTTTGGCCGGGGAAATAAATTTTGCCAGTCAGAAATACTTTGAAAAATTCTCTCTGTGCTGCAATTGCCGGCCTTGCTGGTTAGGAGAATGCTAGCAAGCTTTGTTCTTTGTCTTGGACTCAGGACATTGATTGTTTTTTGCCTCTGCTCTTTATTTAATAATGCCTCTAAGAAGCAGGCCTAGCATGGGCAGAGCTTAGGAACTTGTGCGAGGCTCAGTTGTCGGTCCCTCCAAATGTTGGGGACAGTTTCCAGAAGACATTTCTCCCAGCTCTTGCTGTGGGTTGGGGAAAAGGCATCGGCCTCCATCTAGACCAACTGGGGGACACATTAACGCAGCCCTGTGGGGCCTACTGTTTGTCTGGCGAATCTTTAGGCTGTACTGTCCAAGATTTCATCGATGAGCTAATCAGAAAGTACTACCTCTAGCCATCTGCCAGCTCTTCGGCCATTGGACACCTGAGCCTCAGTATCCGGATGTCATGTTCCCCGATTGTCCGGTTCCTGCATCAAATCTTCGGGCGGTCAAGGCTCCAGTCTCGGTTCCCTCATCGCGACATCGTTGTCCGCCGGCATCCAGTTCGTCGCTCATCGAGGCTCGAGTTCGTCCTCCCGTCAGCCAGCATGAGCGTCGAAAGGAGAAGAAGCGGGAACACACAAGGCCAGAGGAGCCGTGCAGAGCTCGTTCGAGAGGGAGTTTTCAGCATGTCGTGGAAGGTGGAGATCATCATGGGTGACTTTTGGGAGGAAGGTTTTTGGGTTGAGCATGCTTTGGTTCCTGGTTTGCACCAGTGGGCCATCAAAAAGAGGGCTTGGCGCCCAGGCCTTCAGGGGTGTGGGTGGATCAGGCGCAGGGATTTTTCCTGTTTGATCTCATGGAGAGCGTCCCAACGGTGCCATTATCGAAGAGGTGCGCAAGACTATTCACGGAAGGGTTGCTATGTAGACTGTTTTACCCTTCTTCAACATAAAGGAAAAAAGACGCTGTGGCTGTTACTTCAACAAAGACTAGTAAGGCACGAGCCAAAGGCAGTTCCTGCTGAGCCCACTCTTTTCCAATTGGTTCGGGGTTTTGTTATCTTCAAGCGTGGTTCCATGGGCCTTCCCTGAACGTGCTTGGCATTTGGACAGCCTTTTTTGAATGTTCTGGCGTGCAAGGAAATTCGCAGGTGCGTGCTTCCATTGCCTACGGGCTGCGGCTTCGTCAACATGCATCGCGAATTCACGGGAGGCGTTGGTGGGACTTCGGTCCATTAAAGAAATTTGGCTGCTAGAGGTGGCACCCTTGCTAGGGTCAATGGGCCCACGCAAGGACAAGTACAAAGGACGCTAATTATGTGTTGTGACTCTAATGCTGGGCAGTTGTTCTCGAATCAACTTGTAAATTTGACCATTGTTGTCGCAGTTGTAGAGGCTTCCATCTAGTTCCTCGGTTCCCGCCCTGGGCCAGCGCTCAGCACTTTGAGCTGGGCGCACTGCCTCCGCCGGACCACTGGTAACGAGAAAGTTCGGCGGGCACAAATGCCGGTGCTGAGGGGAGCCAACAAATGACAGGTCGTCTAAGGTTACAACCTCAGGTATCAGGACATGGCTTTACGCCCGTAAATACCAGTGCACTTCTCCCTTTATTGTCATCTTACACTAACAAGAAGCTGCATCTTATTGGTGATGGTTTTTCCTTTGGATTCAGGATCCCGGACAAGCCCTCACTTTCACATCATTTCCCACATAATTTGTGTCTGCTAGATCCCATGCCTGGGTTCTTAGGGCTAAGATCAACAGGAACTTCCAGGCGTGACACGTGGACGGTCCCTTGATATTCACCCTTTTGATAATCTCGTATTTCGGCCCCTTTGGCGTGGTGCACAAGAAAGACCCTGGGAATTTAGAAATCATTCATCATCTTTCTTACCCTCAAGTCTTTGGTGAATGATGCGATCCAGAGGAGTTGTGTTCCGTCAAAATGGTCCTTTGATCATTGCGGTTACGACTCGGTCGGGAGCTGTGGGGAAAGGTGCACTTCTGGCCAAGTGTGATATTCCTTCGGCTTTAGGACTCCTTCCGGTTCATAATGAAGATTTACAACTTTTAGGTTTCCGTTGAAGAAAATTTTTATTTGACATGGGCCATGCCCATGGGTCTGCTCTATAGTGGCAGCTTTGGAGTCTTCTAGCACCTTTTTGGAGGTGGGAGTTAAAACGCACAGAGCCTCTTCCCTTTGGATACCCACTATCTGGATGATTTATGTTGTGGGTCCTGCAAACTCCACCAAGTTGTTTGATCTGTTAACTGCCTTCATGGGTTGGCAGCTGAGGTTGGGGGGGGGGTGGGGGGGGCTGCCAGGGGGGGGGGGGGGGGGGGGGGGTGGGGGGGCGTGTTCCCCTGGCAGCAGATAAGAATGAAGGCCCTGCTACGGCTATGTCCTTTTTTAGGTATTCATTGGGACTGTTACAGACAGGCCAAAATAAAGCTGCTTCGAAGTCCAATTTGGAGGTATGGTATTTCACATGATGCATGGTCCTAAGAGTCCAAAAGCCCATCCAAAGGCCATGCTCCAGTCCTCAGGACTGGTTGAGTGCCGCTTTGGTGTGGATTTTGGACTCTTAGGGGACTCATGCCACATGGAACTTACCATACCCCAAGAGTGACTCGAGCAGCTTAATTTTGGCCTGTCTGTTGTAACATGCCTTGGATTCTGTTAAGGGTTTTCCTCTTTGCCTCAAGATTAAGGTTTCCAATCTGTGTGGTTTGTTGGAAACATGCCTTGGATACTTCTAAGCTAAGTTTAAAAACCAGTTCAGTCTTTATTGGGGCATCTGAACTTTGCTTGCAAGTGGTTGCTCTGGCCGAGCCTTTTGTGCCAGGCTTGCTAGATCCCTGGCCTGGTCCCACGCTGTTGCACCCTCATCCCACGTTCGCATTCCAGTCAAATCAAGGAGGCCTTGCGAATCTGGGTTGCAATTTTTAAATGGCTTTAATGGATTGCCATCTGGCAAAAATCTTGGGTCTGGAAGATAAATTGCAAGTCCACTTGCTGCCTGCTGGAAGCATCGGTTTTGGTGTTTATTTTCAAGGCATTGGTGCGCAAAAAAATGGCCGGAGATGGCATGTGTCAGATATCTTAAGGTAATGACCTTCCTGGAGCTTTTTTCCCTTCTTGTAGCATCCAACATCTGTTGTGACACATTTTCCAAAAAAAAAGGTGTGTTTTTGGTGCGATAACCAGTGTTGGGCTGTCCTTAATAAGCTAACTTCAAAATCCACGGGTCAGGGTTTAGTCAGGAAATTTGTGTTGTGTTTGCTTGGTTAACAATATCTTCACAGCTAGACATGTCCCAGGTTAAAAAAATGATATTCTTATGCGATCTTCTCGATTCCAGGTTTCAACGGTTTTCTCCCTTTTTGCTCCAGCAGGCATGATCTTCACCTCCCCCGTTTCCGGTGTGCCATTGGGAGGTTGGATTCTGATAATAGAGGCATTTTTGGGTTTCCATGTGGCTCCTCTACAGTTTTAGCTTATAAAATGCTTTAAATAAACTCTGTTTCAGTTTTTTTTGTTAGCACTTTCTCAATCCTTGTTGGCCGTTTACCCACCGAGTGGTTTTGCAAGTTTTGTTTTGGTTAGCACAATAATATTGCTCCCAAAACTTGGCCATTCATCTCGATGGCATTTCTGTTTTTCAAAGCAGGTGGTTTTACAGACCCTTGCGCTTCCTTTTTGGGTTAAAAAGTGGCTGTCGAGGGATGGAGAAGAGCACATTGCGATTACTAGTGTACGGCGCCCTATATTTTTCAATTGTTATATCAAATTGGTAATATCAAATTTACCTTTGTTTGTTTCATCTCGTTTGTGAAATCAAACTGTTTCGTTCGGGCAGCATTTACAGTGGATTTCTCGTTGGTGCCGTCATGATTGGAAATTGTTGCTGGTCCAAGAGCAGTGTGTCCGCGACATTGGGTGCCTCTGACATCTCTTTTTTAAAAGCAAGTGGTTTCTTTTAACGGTTCGCCGTCCAAGTGGCGACCATTGGAGCTGTCAACTGTGGTGTTTGCAATCGCTTAAGTGGCTAACATGGCTGTCTTTTTAAGGCCCTTCTCTATCTTATTTGAGGTATACGGCCTATGGGTTTTGGATTTTTTTCTTTGGTTTCCTTTGGATTAGATCACCGATTTACCATAGCAATTTGTGTTCGTGAGTAAGAATGACTTTATTCAAATATTGGGGGCTCCCAGCTTGCAGAATGTCGGAGGTCCTTCGTTTTCGCATGGCGCTGCGCACAACGGCCTGCTTCCCAGCAGGCTTGCCCCACAGACCATCCCAAAATTGGACAGGTGAATTACTAAAGGCTCGCCGATGGTTTGGTCCGTCCGCCTGTGGCCCATTGCCCTCATCCTCGCATCGCTCTTGCTCGGGTTGGTCGTAGCCTTTGGTGCAGGCCTTTTGTGGCGCGAGCATGGCCAGGATCGACGGTGTAGTCACCATAGGCCATGGTTGCTCTGATTACTGTGATTCACTAGTTACCCGGTTGCCGAATTGGGCGAGAGCGTAATGGCCATTGCGGTGGGGCATAACCGGAGTAGCTGCCTACCCTGTGACTAGGGGCTTAGTGCATATGGGACCGCCTTTCATGTTTGTGCGGTCAATTTGTGGTTCCTTAGCCCCTATGTCATCCTCGAACCCAAGCTCCTGAGGTTTTGCCAGTATTTTTTAATATCAGACACATCTGGTTGTTTGATTTCGCATGATCCTGAACCTATGTATGCTTTGGGCCAACCCCATACCCATGCTTGCTAATAAATGTTGGTGGCCTTTCTTTCCAGTTGGTGTTGGTGTGGGTTTTTTGCAGAAGCTAGCTAAGGCAACATAAGAATAAAATGATACAACTGAGCACAAAAGTTAGATCATCCAGACCAATGTATTCCCTAGCACCATGTATAGATGAAGAACTGCACTGGAGAAAATGGATAAAAATCAACTCATTTGTGGTATGGAGAGAAGTCTGGAGGACTGCTATTATATAAATAAGTTAAGTCATTTGGAACAGATTAAACCTGAGTTCTTCCCTGAACCCCAATAGGACAAGCTGATGATGTGCAAATTTACAGAACTTTATAATTAGAAAATGTATATAATACTAATAAGAATGACGAAACTAAAGCTGTCATGACTGTTGGCCCATCATGAGAGGCGCAACGCACTAATAGGGCAATAACGCTAGGAAGATTGACGGCATAGAAAGGAAGGTAAAGACTATAAGCTCTAGATGTGATCCCAATTAGGAGGGCATGGCATGAACTAGCAATACCTAAACGAGCCTGGGAAGACCACAGGGAGGTTTGGAATGTCCCATGCACAGGTTGCAAATGAGTCAGGGAGAACTTTGAGGCAGTTGAACAACAACGAATCTGGATGAAATCATGAAGTAAACCAAATAGAGCTTTGTAAGGCTTCATCAGAGGGTCAGTTCTTTTCAGCCCCTTCTTGGACATTATCGAGGGACTGAACTTTCGCCTACCAGACTCAATCCATGCTACTGGAGCCCTGGCTAATTTGGTGATGTGTTAAGTTCTGTGGCATCCTGCACGCTATTAGGAGGATCCGTGCTAGAAGAATGCTTGGGGACCGCTGCTCAACCTTTTGGCAGCTGGGGCTCTATTCTAATGTACTGGGAGGAGGTTCAAATATATGGATGCGAAGTGAGGAGGAACAACCTATGGCTGTTAAGGGAACTTGTGTGCAACATCATCTGATGTGATGACAAGCAATCACCTTGTCCCTTTAAAGGATCAGGTTTCACTGGTTTTGGCTCTCTTGTTGATGCCAGTTTTTATCACTAGTGGTTCAAATCGTTTTCGTGGTATGAAAGTTATCTTATTACCAGATCCGCCTGATATGCTTTCTTAAAGTGATTAGCTTGGATGTGGTGTTTGTGCTTGAGCTTGTGTGGCATGACTCTGGAGACCAAGATTTGATATCCCCTCCTCAGCTATGTAAACCCACTGTGATGACCCATGGCAGGTCACACTCTCGTATCGCCTCAGAGGATGCATGGCTAAGCCCCTCTGAAGAAACTTGTACTTGCCAGAGAAACCCTTAGGTTCACCTTTGGGTTCCTGTATGTTGGAAATGTCTTGATGGCTCACAACACAAAAAACAAAAGTTACCAATAGTCTACTGTGTTAAACTATGCAACGTTAAGTCCACATAGGGCTGGCCTTTAAAACTGCCAGAAAACTTCAGCTAGTCCCCCCCCCCCAAACAAAAAGGAATCAAAATAACTGGACCAGTTAAATTGCAGGCCTTACCACTTGGACAGACCGTAATGCAACGTACCCATTTTCTATACAATTCCCTGAAGATCTCAGAGGCAGTCATACTCCCCACCAACTTCAGGGCCCTGGTTGGCAGTGGAAAGAGGACATTTTCAGTGGGTGCATCCCATTGTGGAACAGTTTCTCCCAGAGGAAGCTTACTTGGTGCTTCTTTAACCTCCTCTTATGCAGGGGTCGGACAATGTGTGGCCATGGGGCCACATGTCTTTTTGTGGCCCTCAACTCCTCCTAGACCTCTTCCCAGCTAGCCAAAAGAAAGGGATAACTTCTCTCTCTGGGAAGCCTAGAGGAGCAACAATTCACATTTTAAATAAGGTCTAGCCCCCACTCCACTAAAAGTTATTTTCATCTCCAAAATCAGAAGTGGGCAGGTGGGCACATCCAGGTTTATTTGTTTCTTGCTTTGTTTGTTTGGGGCTTTTTGGCAGTCTGGGCAGCCCCTGAAGAGTTGTGGAAAATTGTTCCCTCGATGTGCCACAACTTCCAAACCCCATTCAAGTACCAAGGGAAGACTTTTTAAAAAATCCCTAGGCCTTTCCAACAATTTACAAGATCAATCCAAATTCCTAGCTAGCTGTGCAAATTATACCTGTTTATTTCAGCTTCTTAGTGATGTTTCCAAAGGGGAAACTGTGATACTGCATTTCACTGACTTTTTAAAAAAACTAATTTCAATTATTACTTTGCATTTTAGTATTGTGTTTTGATTTGTTTTTTGCTTTGGAAATCATCAAGGGAGCATTTGCAAATAGGAAGCCATATAAATCCAGTAGTATTAATAATACAGTTTGCTAAAGCATGGGAACCAGGAGTACTCCCCAGTGGATTATGCCTCAAATTATTAAGCAATGAAGGCATTTACAGTCTGCAATAGATACTATCAAGTGTGTAACAGGCTTGTTATGTAAACATAAAAACTGCAATAACTTTAGGGTGGAATGCCATTTTATCCATGAGAATTTCTTCCTAACATTGCTTGTGTGGTGAACAGGATTGCTGAGAGCTATCTCTGGTCCCAGGTCAAGATGGTCCCCATTATCTAATTCTTCCTACTAACCCATACTGTCCACCCTCTGTATCCATGGATCCTTTATCCACTGATTCAACTATCCATATAAATTTTGCCATTTTATACAAGGGACATCATTTTACTATGCCATTGTATCTAATGGGAGCGAAGCATCCACTGATTTTGGTAACCATCAGGGATCCTTAAACCAAACCCTATACAATTTTTTTTGTATAGTTGTAATGTGTATTGTTTTTAACATATTGTAAACCACCTTGGGTGCCATTATTGGGAAAAGGGGATGGTAACAACAAAACAGCAATAAAATAGACTCTGATCCATATATGGGGATTGGAGAATGAATGTCCTGTTGGGCTTTTTATCTTGAGCAACAACATCTGTCTTTCCAAATAGCATTTTTTTATAATGCCCTTTCCACCAAAGGGTGGTACATCAGAACATTAAATCAAAAACGAACAATAAATCCCAGTTCCTCCACTGGTCACACTAGTCTGATACACACAAACTCTATTGGTGTAAACAGTTGTTTATGATTACTAGGTTTGCTCCGATCATATTGATGAAGAGCGGACAATTCTGTCTTCTAGTCTGATCTGTAACACTTCTGCCTCCAAAATAAATCTTCACCCTCTCCCATAAAGAAAGTAAAAAGTTACATAAACTTGCTAACTTATTGTCATTGCCTGAAATGTGAAATTAAGGCAATGTTCTCATAAAAAGGCACCTTTTGTTATATTGGTTTATACAGTTCAGCCATAAAGAATCCATAAACCGAACTAAAACAAGCATTACTGCGAACTGCGAAAGGCTTTCCAACTAGAGTTCTGTCACTCGAAAATTCTACATTACAAATGTTTCTTCATTTGGGGTTTTAATCTGAAACATACACTTCAGTTGCTTCTATATATCCAAGACATGGATACTTTGTTATACATATCAACTACTGCTAAATAGTGGCAGGGTCATGGGGGCAAGGAATTAGTATGCCCTAGGAAACCTGAAAGCTAGTAGGAGTACAAACACACAAGAGGGAACCCTTTTATATATATACCAAAGAAGACTAAGCATGTTCACTGGTCCATCAGAATCTATAGATAATACAGATTCCACTTACGTTATTATAAAGACTAATGCAGTATAGTGATCTACTAATGCTAGTTAATGCTGTACCCTGCTTGGCTGGAGGTAGTATGCATTCTATTTCAGATGGGTGCTGCCTATTGAGAGGAGACTATAAATCCAGGCAATAATATTGTTTTCTCATGAACATGTTGATAGTTAAGGGTTCAATCAACTCTTCCCAGGTTTTAGCATGAACTTTAATGAAGTATCCAAGATGCTGAACTCTATTCCTGAAATATCAGAGACCTCAGCTGCCATTGGGCTTCTATCCTGGTCAACAAGGGCTTAGCCTTTGATTATTATGTTTGGCCATAGAGATCATGAAGGAGAAAACTCTGGGTGGAGTCCTCCCTCTGTAACCACAACGCGATGCAACCAGAAGGGGATGGTCAGAGAGCCAGCATGGTGTAGTGGTTTGAATGTTGGGCTACAACTCTGGAGACTAGGGTTTGATTCCCAGCTTAGCTATGAAACCCACTGGGTGATCTTGGGCTAGTCACATGCTCTCAGGCTCAGGGGGAAAGAAATGTCAAACCTCCTCTGAACAAATTTTGCCAAGAAAACTATGATAGGGTCGCCTTAGGATCACTGGAAATGACTTGAAGGTACACATCACACACGCACACACAGAGGAGAATCTTGCATGAAGTAAAGGGTTGGATTGCTGATCCATGTTCCACAAAGACACACATCCGACACAGGACAGAATTACACATGGAGTATAAATAAATCAACTCTCTCACCCACCCCTCAGGATTTGCAATCAACATTTGTCCAGTGCCAGGTCACTGGGTTTGAGCAGTTTCACTGAGGGCAAAAAAATAAAAATAAAAAAATAGCTTTGGGCTATTTGACTCTATAATTAAACCTTAGATTTTTATCAAAGTGAAAAAATGACAGGAGAAGATAAAAGCAGTAGGCTGTGTCTGACTGACTCACAGTTGTGGGCCTATTGTGTCAACACTCTATAAACATGACTGAGAAATAATGGAGTGGGACAGTACCGCATTCCACAGCCGGCACTTCAGTTTGAAGTGGGGGGAATCCACAACAGCCAGTTTCACATGAAATTCAGTCAAGAAGGATGACTGGCTTTGCTACTTTACAAATTTGCAGTCAGTCGGCTTTCATGAGCAGACATGACCTTTTGTGCTCTAATGCATGTGTGAATCAGTGTCACAGAAAGCTGGGGGCTACCAAAATGGCTTTGCAGGACATATTTGGTTCATGAGGTACACTTTACCCACCTCAGTGTGTTAAAACACTATGTAAACAATAAGTGGGATTATGATCATTGAGAGAAGAGTCTCCATTTCCCAACCTGTTGTTATGTGCCTTCAACTGGACTCCAATTTATGTCAACTCTTTCATAGGGTTTTCTTGGGGGAAATTTCTTCAGAGGAGGCATTCCCATTGCTTTCCTCTTAGACTGAAAGAGTGTGACTTGGCCAAGGTTATTTTATGGCTTTCCGTGACTTAGAGGCTATCCAGACCAGCTTAAAAGGCTGGCCTGGAGGCAGAGTCGGGGCACAGCATTTTGGTGATGTATGCCTGACTCCGCCCCCCTGATGCCATGCGCCACTCCAGACAGCATGCGGCATCATGACGCACCTCTGGCACTGTGTTCAAATGACACAGCGCCAAAGGGGCACCATACAGCTGCACCCCTATGGCTATGGCGTCTTTTGGAGAGTGCAAAAAAGGAGCTCTTTTTGCGGCTCCTTTTGGTGCCCTCCAGAGGCCGGATTGAGGCCATGGCGTGAGGGTGCCACGGTCCCAATCCAGTTGAAGAAAAGGCAGCTACATGCAACCCTTTCAGGGCTGTATGTATAGACCCTTAGTGGGTTTGCAGAGTCCTAGTCCAACACACAGACTATTACACTATTACTCTTACCCAGTTTGTTGTTGTTGTGAGCCTTAAATTGTTTCTGACTTACAGTGATCTTAAGGTGAAACTATCATATGGTTTTCTTGACAAGTTTCTTCAGAGGGGAGTTGCCATTGCCATCCTCTGAAGCTGAGAGAGTGTGACTTGCCCAAGGTCATCCTAGTGGGTTTAATGGCTGAGCTGGGATTTGGACATTGGTACTCCTGCAGAAAAAGTGTCTGCTTGCAGTCTGCTGCAAAATGCAGAGTCTTTTATTTCATCAGGTCCATTGTTACTTTTCTATGTGAGGTTCCCAAGTAATAATTTCTTTGGCATTCAGAAATATGGATGGAAGGGTAGCCATAAGATTAATTCCAAAGTATGTACTGGAGCATTATAAGGCCAACAAATATTCTCTGTGCAAGCTTCTTTTTTCGCATTCTCAAATGAAGAAGCAAATGTTATTGCTGCTCTTTTCTTGCCATCACTATTCCTGGTTGTCTTGGAGACATCCCAGCTGTGGCCAGATAAACCTAAACTGATAGCTCCCAGACCCTTCTGCCCATAGCATCCTAAGCCAATGAGCATACTATTTAAATGATGCATGGGTCCTAAGAGTCCAGCGGTCGTGCCAAAGCCACACTCCATTCCTAAGCACCGGAGTGCAGCTTTTGGTGCAACTTCCGGATTCTTTGGACGTATGCATCATTTAAATAGCATACCTCCAAAGAGACCCGAAGCAGCTTTATTTTGGCAGTCTGTAACAGGCCTTTGCCTTAGAAATAAAGGTTTCCAGTTCACCTGCCTACCTGGCTCTTAGTTGGTGGTGACTTTAAGATCCACATGACCCTTGTTAAAATTCTGATAGTTCCAGCATACCTTTATTATGTCATTAATTTTGTTCAGTTAACATATTAGCTGCTCTGCAAAAGTTCTCAGACCAACTTACATTAAAGAATTTTAAAGCAAGTGGGGAGAAAATGCAATTAAACAAACAGCCAGGTTAAAATCTTCCTTGTTAAATCCGGTTGAAGACCAAGCAGACTTTAAAAAACCTGGACATATAAAAAAGGTTTTTGCTGGGTGCCATAAACAGTGACATCATAAAGCACAATTCTGGTAGTCAGCCCAGACTTCTTTAGCAACTTCATGATATGTGTTGATAGTGCAATAAGGCACCCAATTTATTATATTATATTTGTTTTAGAAGGAGGCTTTATGAAATGAGATATTAGAGTGTTTTCCCCATTTAGGGAGCATTGGTGGCATAGTGGTTAAACGCCTGTACTGCAGCCATTCACAGCCACAAGGTTGTGAGTTCGATCCCAGGGCTTCAGGGCCGACTCAGCCTGGCATCCTTCCGTAGGACGCTAAAATGAGTATCCAGCTTGTTGGGAGCAATTAGTTTACACATTGTAAATTGCTTAGGGAGTGCTTAAGTGCACTGATAAGCGGTATAGAAATGTACTTGCTATTGCTATTGCTATCTCTTCATTGTTTAAAAGAGCATATTGTCATTACTTCCCGCAGAGATACAACCCACCAGCAATCCATCCTATGGGACAGCCCACTGGAAATGACACAACTGTTTGGGCATAACTGGGGAAAGCAGCATAGAAATACATTTGATGAAGAAGAAGACAACAGCAGTGTCACACCACTGGACTGACACTTCCTTGAAATCAGGAAGGAAACCCACACTTTTATTATTCTCAAGAGTGGGAACAAAAAAACATTTTTACACTCCTTGAGGTGAAAATGGCAAGATGTTTTCTTTTTAACCTCAAGAGAATCTTCTTACTAGCAAGAACAACTTTTGCACCATTTGTATTGCACCAATTGCACTGTTAGACTGTGACTGCTCTGCTTCGTCGCACAGACTTTTAAAATGTTAGAAGAACTAAATGAGCAGTTTCAATGTTTTGATCTATGAACCTGTCCACCATTCCTTGCTCTCTGGGCATGCTTTGCTTCACAAAGGGAAGAGTCACTAGTTTTGCACAAGTTCTAGACATTTTGCACAAGTTGTAGAAACCACAACACACTAAAAGCACTTGTCTCATTTTCACACTGGAGCTGAGAAATCACAGGGGAATGAATGAACTCTTGACAGCCTGTTTCATCAGGAATTAGTAATTTAGCAAGAATAATTTAACATTTGTAGGAAGTAGCAATAAAGCATTTCTTGTTTCAAAAGAGAAAAAATGGAGAAAACCCTTTGTTTCATCATGTCAGAATGGTACGTTCTGCCCCTACCCAAACTGAACAGCATTCACCTTCTATATCTGTGACAGTGGCTGCATAGACTACAAAAAGCAATGGATTGCTCTTAAAAACATTGGAGTGGCACTACAACTGATAATCCTGATGAGAAATCTGTACTTAGGACAAGAGGCTACCGTCAGAATAGAATATGGGGAAACAAAATGTCTCCCAGCTGACAAAGGGCTCAGGCAAGGCTGCATCTTTTCACCCTATCTGTTCAATTTGTATGCAGAAAATATCATACCTAGAGCAGGTTTAGACATGGAAGGAAGGAACATCAACAATAAGATATGCAGATGACAACATATTACTACCAGAAAACATCAGAGACTTGGAACAACTACTAAAGAAGGTCAAAGATGAAAGTGCAAAGGCAGGATTGAGGCTGACATAAAGAAAACAAAAATAATGATCACAACAGAAATACACAAATTCAACCTAGACAATGAAGAAATTAGAATAGTTAAAGAGATCCTCTACCTAGGATCAAACTTCGATCAGAATAGTGACTGCAGTCAAGAAATAAAAAGGCTAGGAATGGGAAGGACAGCTATGAAAGAAATAGATACTCAAAGAGTAAATTTATATGACTGAACACTATAATCAAAATCGTCCAAGCTGCAGTATTTTCCAACACGATGCATGGCTGCAAGAGCTGGACAGTGAAGAAAGCTGATAAGAAGAAAAACAATTAATCTGAGATGTGGTGCTGGAGAAGAGTGCTGAGGATATTGTGGACCACCAAAAAAGACAAACAAATGGGTCTTAAAGAGGTCAAGCCTGAACTGTCCCTGAAAACCAAGATAATGAAATTGAGGCTGTCATACTTTGGCCACTTCATGAAAAAGCACAAATCATTAGAAAATACATTCCTGCTTGGAAAGGTGGAGGACAGTAGAAAGAGAGGAAGATCCCATGCCAAATGGACAGACTCAATCAGGGAGGTCACAGCCATAAATCTACAGGACTTAAGCAGAGCAGCAGAAGATAGAAGGGCTTGGAGATGTCTCATCCATAGGGTTGCCATGAGTCAGGACCAATTGGAAAACATTTAACAACAACAACAACAACAACAACAACAACTGCCCCATTAAAAAGGAAAACTGTTTGGATCTTATGTTATCTGGGCAAATGGGTCTGGGAAGTAAATTCCAAAGGCACCATAACTGAAAAGGGACAGTTTTTGTCACAACTTGCCTTCAGTCATTAGGAGACTAGGGAGTTTATCGCATCGCGTTCCGAGAACATTTTTGGAACCCGATTGGAACGGAACACTTTCAACTTTACCGCACGTTTTTGTCCCCATCGGGTTCCCATCGAGTTCTACATACCCCTCAAAGTGTTCCATATGTGTTCCTCAGAGGGAACGGATGAGAAAGTGATCCAAGCTTGTGGAAACGTTTTTAAAACGGTCCAAGAAATGTCAGAGCGGTAATGTAATCCGTTCTTACTTCCGTTCCCATGTTCTGCCTTGTTGTGATTGGCTGAAAGGACTTCCCTCCCTGCATTCTGTTTCCCAAGCTCTAGCCTGGCCCTGGCTGGGGCTCCTCGACTGCAGAGTCCTCCAAAGCCTGGCTGGAGCTTGAGAGAGGCTGTCTCCCCAGCTCTAGCCTGGCCCTGGCTGGGGCTCCTCGATTGAAGAGTCCTCCAAAGCCTGGCTGGGACTTCAGAGAGGCTGTCTCCCCAGCTCTAGCCTGGCCCTGGACAAGGTTTAAAAATGTAGGACCTTCTTTTTAAAATTTCCTGGCCAGGAATTTTTTTTAAAAAGTCCTACATTTTAAAACATTGTCTTACATTTTCCCAGTTTTGAGGTCCCCAGGGATGGCAACCCTATGTTTATGTATATGTGTGTGTGTATGTGTGTGTGTGTGTGTGTGTCTAAAAGTATACATACAATATATATACAATATACATATTTTAAATATGTAATATATACAAAATATATATTATATATAATATAAATATATTACACACAATATATACATATATATGCATATATATATATATATATATATATATATATTTGTATATATAGATTGCGGACTATATGTGTGTATACATGTGTGTGTGTGTGTGTGTGTGTGTGTGTGTCTATATGTATCTTGTATATAAAAAGATTAGGTTGTGTTTGCACAAATATCTCCCTGTAAAAGCCTTTTGTTCTGTGTATGTGGTACTCATGAACAAGAATACACTGTTACAAATACGCATGTGCAAATATTGAAACGTTCTCATACTTATCACGCTTCCTATAAGGACAAATGCGGTAAATTGTGTTCCCGTTACGTTCTCGGAACGCTTTACATTTTCGAATGCGATAATATCCGTTTCCATAACGTTACATCTTGAAACGTTTTGGGAACAGAATAGAAACGTTTCAGGCACTGATGCGATAACCTTCTAGGTTCTCAGAGGCCCATGTTAAAAATTGAGCAGGGAAGCAATTTGGGTACTCAGTTCCTTAGCCACATTGGGGTTTAAAGGTGAAAAAAGCACTCTGAATTTTGCTCAGGAATGAACCTGGAACACCTTTAATACTTCCAAGATATGGGTAGGGAGGGAGTTGTTTTGTGTTTACCAACTTAATTTGCATATCCCCAGTCCACACACAAACTATAATATGGTTATTTTGGGTATTAGCATATCTCCACATTTTGTGTTTCAGTTCTCCAAACATACATAATATGCAGAACTGAGTACAAAAAATGGACATATTAATGTAAACGGTGTACAGGACAGCATGCTATTGCAGAAAATAGTTTACACAATTATGCAGAGAGAAATAAATTATATGCAAAACGCTTATAGCTGGAGACATGCACCAAAACAATGTGCCAATTTTCATGTAGATTTTTCAAATTAATAAATTAATGGGACAAAATGAATTTTAAAATGGGAGAAATGAAGGCTGACAGATTTGTCTCTCTTACCTAAAGTTGATCCCAGCTGGCAACCTGGGTCCTTCCTGCAGTTTATAAACCACTTCAAAAGTGTGCACAAATACACACACACACACACACACACACGACATTGCAATAATTCAAATGAGATGGATAAAAGAGGACCATTTACATGGGCAACATGTCACAAATTTTGCATAACTCTGAATTATCAGCCAAAAGAGAAGGGGGAAAGGCACCAGGACAGACAAATAAAGTGGAGAAAAAGATTTAAAAAGTTGCTGGCTGCAATGGAGAATCAAAGACTGCAATCTGAAATGGCCTTAAAATGGAATGGAGAAGTTGTGGTGCAAACTTAATTTGGCTGTTTATTAATTGCAGTTAATCCCTCCCTTCCTCTAGGATTCTCCTATTCCACAGTGAGGTAAATCAGGCAAAGGTACTGGCTGGCTGAGCTCTAAGCTCCGAAATAGTTTTAGCCTGAATACTCTTAGGCTTCAGCAAGTCTGGCTATGGTAGAGGAAGAAGGACTACACTTGCAAAGTTATCTAGATCTGAATTAAATATGTTTCAGTCCCATAGAATCCTATATAATAATATGTTATATTATTGTTGCCTCAGCACCTTGTAAAAATAGACTTTTTTTTCCCAGGCTCTTGTCCTAGGTACTCTTACGTAGGAAGTAACACACGGAAACATGGTGAAACATCAGAGTAAATACACATATTGTTGGGTTCCAGTAGGTGCTCGACTTGAAAAGGGCATTTAAGGTACATTCCTGCCTTCGCATTCTAAGATAAAGCACATTTGTTCTTGCGGTGGTATTTAGTTGTTTTTTCACATCAGGAATGTGTAAAGTATGTATTGAAGAAATGTAATACAAAGAATCTTATAATGCCCAGTAACTAATGATAAATTACAGCTAGAAAGTTGAGCAATGTGTTTATAAATATCTCAGATGCTTCGTAAGTGAATAACATGGAGCACCACCGCTTAACATTACAGTGAGGTCTTCCCAGCTGGTTGGGTCATTCAAGAAGCAAGGAAGTCTTTTGCACAGTGCAGAGTAAAATCCAGAGAAGGGCACCAGGGACCAATTGTTTTCTTTCTCCAATATTTAAAATACCTAGATTATTTTTTTCTGAGTAGCAAAAGTAACATCCAAATATTGTAGGTAATCATACATTCCATAAAACATCACTTTAAAAAACTAATCAAATTAGGAAAGCAATTTTCAATACCTTCCAATTCTCTTAATTTAGCAGGAACCATCCCAGTTAACCCTCTGTTGTCCAACTCATCATCTTCTTTTAAAATACCCCAGTCTCTCCCATCTCCTCCTTCCATTTTTCCCTTGTCCTTAGCTTGCTGCAAACTCAGTTCAATGTGCACAAAGCAAGTTCATTTGATTAAACTTATGATAATTGAAGGATTTGTTTCTGAATAGCATTACTTGTCCTAAAAAATGAAGTGAATAAAAAGAAGGAACTGACACTGGATACTGGTCTAAAAATGAACAATTGCCAATGATTTGTTAAAGTTAACATGTTTAAATTCAAAGTAATTTTTGTTCCAGCACAAGGGATGGAAAATAATAATAATAGCCACACTTTTAAAGATGTTGTTGTTGTTAACTGCCCTCATGTCAGCCCCAACTAGTGGCCACCCTGTGGATGAGACATCTCCAAGCCCCCCTATCCTCCATTACTCTGCTTAGGTCTTGTAGATTTAGATATGTATGGATAATTAATTTTAAAAACAGGCATTTTCATTTTAAAAGTCATATGGTTTAAACCAACCTGGTTTAAAACAGCCAACCTTGCTTCTCTTCCTCCCCCCCCGCAAATGGTACCAAATTATGGCAACCTTCCCCAACATAGGATGTTTTCACATGATGAAAACTGAAAGGTTATCCGAGTGCCAATCCGGGGTCATCCATATGGTTTCATGTTATTTCGAAAGAGAATATCAAACAACATTGGAGGCAACTGAAAGGCTATCTGAACGCAATCATGAGTCATCTCCAAAATAGCTGCATTCGGAAAACTATCAACTTTATAA
Organism: Sceloporus undulatus; assembly: GCF_019175285.1. NCBI lineage: Eukaryota > Metazoa > Chordata > Lepidosauria > Squamata > Phrynosomatidae > Sceloporus > Sceloporus undulatus. Next base: position 222,233,613 of record NC_056523.1, read on the forward strand.
ATCTTTTTCCATTCTGAATTTGCAGTCAATTCAAATTTGCTTTGGTATGAAATGCTCCTCCAGTTCGGCCATGTGATTGGCCCTGTTATAAACAAACTACAATTCCAATGATCCTTTGTTGCAATTTTTCTTCCTGCGATTTTCCTTCCTACTCCCTGGCTGCCGAGAGGAAATCAGCTGTTTATGAGAGGCATTAGAGAAGGGGGGAGTAAAAATGTGCAGCCGAAGAAGAGGGGTCCTTGGTCTGGAACGGTAAAATCTAGATGCTATTCTATCCTCGCGCACACACAACATACTAATTCGCAAGGAAGAAGCCAATAGGGACATACTGATCTGATGAATTCATTCATATTGGAACTGCTTTCTCTTTTGGAGGGATGCTGTGTTCTGCATTACGTGTGATGTGCTAGTATGTGATTTCGTGCATTTTCGCATTGGTCCCAGTTTCTCCTTCTTTCGGGATGGTGATACATTCCTCCTATGTGAAAAGGTCCATAGTGTCTGCGGGATGTGGATGAAGACAGTTGTAGCTTCCCACATCTAGAAGGCACCAAGTTCAGGTAACTAGATTATGATCATCCTCATAAATGACATGATCTACTCATGTGCTGTTCACAGTGACAGAGAGCATCCAAACCTTTTTCAGCAACAAGTGAATTTTTGTAAGGAAAATATGGGAAAGATGCACAGAAGGCTGCTTCATAAAACAGTCTGTGATACATGATTCTGCACTTTTGAGAAGTGATGCAGTGAGGCATAGAAACTAACCAGAAGTAACAGAAGTAAGATTAATAATAGTAATGAGAGAAAATATTGGAGATTAATTCATAATATGGTGACCGCTGCCAGATTATTGGTAACTCAAAATTGGAAAACAAGGAAAATTCCTTTAATAGATGACTGGTTACTTAAGTTAATGGACATGTCTGAAATATATAAATTGACGGCAAGGTTGAATAACAAAGATATGAATATAATAGACAAAGAATGGATTCCAATTGTGGAATTTTGTAAAAAGGGATGGGAAATCTAAATACTAAATAATATTAACCACTCAGCTTTGTTAACATAATACTGTTTGAGATCAAGAAAATATTTGAGTATCAGAAGTGGTATTTCTTTTTATAAGTCAACAGACTATAAGAAGTGTCTATAGATTGTTAAATGTTGTTTGTGGCTTTGGGTCTCCAATGTTGAATTTTTTAATGTGTTTTCTATGTGTTTTTATTTTACACACACACACACAAAGGAATGAGAGCAAATCCTTCTCATTGCCAGCACATACCACCTCTAACACTCTGGAGGTAAGGCACTACATTTAAATTTAATAAATCTGCAGATGAGTGGAAGAAAGTTAAAAGTCTCCTAATACTTCCCTTTTCTCATGTTACAATCTGTATAGAAACTGCCTTCTGCACGTTCTCAGGTATGCAGGCAGGACACATAATGAAGGGTGCCTCCCTGAAGCATGCATGCTGTTACACCTGGACACAAAATACCTGCCATTAAATAATCATAGGAACATCCTTCAATAATTTATCATGAGTCTACAATAGTCTGTGGTGCATCAAGTCATTCTGATTATGGTTTCAAGCCTGGCAAGGTGTACTTAACACACTTAGCAGAGGATGGCCAGCATGAATGGACAAATAACACAACACTATTCCTTGAGGATAGAATTCCCATTACATTCATGGGGTGGGGGGAATGAAATACCAAAGAATATGAGCAACCTGTGTGTGTCCCATGGGTTGCGCTCCTTCTCTAGCATCTCTTTTGGGACATTTCATGGGATTTGGAAGACTGCTTCTTCTCCCATTGCACAATGCAAGGAAAACTGCAGGGAAATTTAGACAAAATTGCATATTGTTTTTGGTGGGATCAATAATTCTTTTATTTATTTATTTATTTATTTTTAGAAAATCTGACATAGCAGTTGATCCTCTGTGGGAAAATATCCTGGTGCATTCCTTTCCTGGTATGGGTTTGCTATGGAATTTCCTTTCCCTTGAGAATCATGCAGCTCCCCAATGCCATTTTTTTTATCTTCTTAACCAGTCTGAGGCTTTAGTTGCCTAGGAATTGTTCATAGACATTTGTATCCCCACCTTCACCTGTGGGTGGCTTGTTGAAGGGTTTTCTCATCTTGTTCTTACAACCTTGTGAACCTGAGAGATACTGGTTGCTCCTTAACCCACTCTGTGAGCTTCCTGGATGAACTCAAATCCAAACCCAAGTCTTCCTCGTCCAAATCCCTCTACTTTATACAGAAAGGTTTGCAGCCTTTGTTAACAGTACATAATCCTTCTATCGGCAGTTCAGTTTTGTTAGGAAAGGGCAGTGAAAATGCAGCTTGTGAGCTCCATGCAATCCTCAAGGCATTTTGTGCCCCCAGGATCCCCATATCCAAATGCATTTGAGGAAGTAGACTGAAGTCTACAAAAGCTCATGCTGCCAATTTCTTTCTTTCAGTTAGTCTCAAAAGTGCTACAAGATCTCTCTACGTACAGGATCCCCATTGTTTTGGGGGAGAATGCCCCTAAATCTCCCCTGATGTCACCTACAATGGTTTAGTTCTAGACAATCTAATAATAATAATAATAATAATAATAATAATGATTTATTTATAGCCCACCCAATCACAAGGAATCCAGGCGGGTTACAACAGTAAAAATAAAGATAATAAAATACAATAAATAAATAAAATACAATAAAATTAAAGAGAGCGAAGTGAGTACATTCACAGTTAGGCCTGATGGAAGTTGGGCCTCTCTTTTTCACTCCCTCTCAGGTCTGATGATGATGTCATGGAGGGAGGGCTCTTCTTCTTGAGGCAAGGATTTTATTTTAATTAATTTTAATTTTTCTTCTCATTAAATTTAAGAGAAGAATTGGTGGACAGAGGGACATAAGTGCACAGTAATGGGGAGAGTAGAACTAGGTAGGGAAGGCCTGGGCCAGAAGAGATCCGTCTTAAGAGCCTTCTTAAAGGCTGGTAAGAGTAGAAATGGATCACGATCGCCTAGGCAGGTCATTCCATAGCTTCGGAGCTGCGATGGAAAAGGCCCTCTGGGTGACTGAACTTAGCCTAGATTGTATTGCTGGAAGTAGATGTCCCCGAGGACCTTAGAGGGCGGGACGGACAGTATGGAAGTAGGCGATCTCTTAAGATTAACAACTGTTACCTCATCCTATGAGGCGGCTTGGACCCTAAGATCTCCAGAGAAGTGCATATTAATAATGAACACCAGGTGCTGTAGGCCATATTTCATAGCAAGGGACTGGCAAAACACTCTGAGTATCCTTCCCTAGAAAAATAGAGAATCTGGGTTCTCCATAAGTCAACAGCGGACTTGTAGGCACATACAAACACATACACACATACGGTAATAGTTTCATTCTATTTAATGCTGACCTTTGCATTTTGAATTAAATTATTTTAATTTGTAAGCCATCTGACTCCTAATCTTAAAAGAAGGTGGGCTATAAATAGAAGAGCTAGTGGATGATGATGATGATGATGAGGATGATGAAGATGGGCATAAAGACCTCCAAAGAAGGAGACTCCACCACTCTCTGAGGGAGTGTCTTTCACTGTTGAACAGCCCTACTGTCAGAAGTTCCTCCTAATGTTGAGTGTGGAATCTCTTTTCCTGTAACTTGCATCCATTGCTCCGGGTCCTAGTTCCTGCAGCAGAAAACAAACTTGCTCCCTCCTCATTATGACATCCCTTCAAATATTTAAACAGGCTATCATATCACCTCTTAACCTTGCTCTTCTCCAGGCTAAACATTCTCAGCTCCCAAGTAGTTTCTCATAGGGCATGGTTTCCAGCTTTCCATTTCACCATTTAGTCGCCTCCTTTGGACACGTCCCAGTTTTCTCAACATCCTTTTTAAATTGTCATGCCCAGAACTGGACACAGACTCAGATGGGGCCTGACCAAGCAGAATAGAGTGGTATATACGGTATATAGAGAGTGATATATGTAAGGCTTGCATAACCCACCGGCGGCCCCCGTGCCATTCAGCGGTTTCGGGGGGCCCCTCCCGGTCCCGGTCCGGTTTGGGCCCCCACCGTGCCTTGTTCCCGTTTGGGGCCTGCCCGGCCATTGCCGCTGCCGCAATAATGCGGCTGCTGCGGCGCCAACCCACCTCCTTCCTCCGGCTCCGCCTCCACCTCTTCCTCGGCGGCGGCAAAGTGCCGCCGCCACCATGCCCCCACTGGAGGGCTTGCGCGCCGCCCAGGCCTCAGCAGGGGCCAGGGGCAGCGCGACGCGCCTCCCCATTCCCACCCTGCACGCGCGCGCCTTCCCCACTTCCCTCCCTGCGCGCGCCTTCCCCACTTCCCTCCCTGCGTGCGCGTGCGCGCCTGCCTCACTTCCCTCCCCGCGCGCGCGCGCCTGCTCACTTTCCCCTTCCCCCCCGCACGCGCCTGCCCTGGTTTCCCCCGGCACGCGCACGCCTGCCATCTAAAGGAGGGGAGGGGAGAGGAGGAGGGGAGAAGGAAGAGCCGGAGGAAGGGTGCCTGAAGACAGGGCAGAATTGGGCCGGAGGAGGAGGAGGAGTAGGAGACTGAGTCACTGGCCATTAGGTCTGCCTTGGTATTTTGGGGTTTAAAAGATATTTAAAAAATAAAATACTTATTTTATTTTTTAATTTTTTATTATTGCTTTATTTTTTACTTATTAATTTTATTATTGCTTGTTTTATTTCATTATTTGTTATTACTGTTTTTTATTTATTTCATTATTTTTATAATTGCTTTGTTTTTATTTATTTTATTAATGTTTTATTATTGCTTGTTTTTTATGTATTATTATTTTATGTTATTTTATTTATTGCTTGTGTTTTTATTTCATTAATTTTTATATTGCTTGTTTTTATTTCATTAATTTTTATTATGCTTGTTTTTATTTTATTTTATTAATTTTATACGTTTGTTTTTTGTTTTATTTTATTAATTTTTATTATGCTGTTTTTATTTTATTTTATTAATTTTATTATGCTTGTTTTGTTTTTGTTTATTAATTTTATTGTTGCTTGTTTTTATTTATTACATAATTTTATTATGAAATAATACACCCCTGCCTGTTTTTTATTATTTTTTCATTATTTTTTATTATTAAATATATGCAAGTGCATGTTTTGTGTATATGGTGCTTTGAATGCTAACCAGTCTGCCTTCTTGGGCAATTATGTGATGATGAGATGATGATGGTGATGGTGATATTGATATCGACAAGCCTCTAGGCACGGCCAATGTAACTTGCTGTGATTTTTACAACACTCCTGCGCAGTGAAGAAAAACCACAGTCCCTTGCCCAAGTACACACTTCTGAGAAGTAAATGAGACCCGAGGGCAATACATTTCGGCCATCTGTCTAAGAATAATGCCAAAATGTCCTCCATTTTGATCATGCCATAAAACATGCATTTATATATAACATTTTTTAACCTCAATTTTTGCGGTCCTCCATTTTAAAAAATGTGTCCTACATTGAAATGTTGCCCTAACTTGGTCCTACATTTGTCCCGGGTTTGGAGGTCCTCACTTATGGCAACCCTAGATATATGGTTGAGGTAGTAAAGGAACCCTCCAAGGCCCCATGGTCCACAACCCACTGATTATCTAAAAGGACTTCTTGTTTCACTAGGGATAATGGGGTCAATGGAACAGGCAAGGAGCTGGGTGTGCCTGTAGACGGGCAGTGGGGTGTTGTCTTTTATTACTGGCCAAAAGGCCTTACAAATAAGAGGTGTATTGGTGTGATAATCCAGAGATCTTGTTTGACATTTCAGATGGCAGTAACTGCAATCATAACCCCCTACGTGAACCAATTGAAGAGTTTCATTAAACACCTGGGAGGTGTGCAATTATCTGTCATTACCCTATAGTTGGATTAATTAAGGAAACAGAAAGGAGAAATGGCAATGCCAGGAACACACCTCACAAATGTGTGCTTTGTTGTTTTCTTCCCACTGCTGCCAACAATTATACTTTGTGCTAACAGATTTCTCATCTAGAACCAAGAGGACTTAAAACAAGGCTTCAAGTGAGTTGCCCCCTTGGCTGCTACCTGACATAACTTGCCCCCCAAAGGGTAGTGTAAAAACTTAAAATACATTTTTGTCTTATTCAGGAATGTCACCTGTGGCAACTCGGATGCCACTGGGTTTAGTGAATCCACTCCAGGTTTTAGTGTGAAGTTTAAAGGAGGCATCCAAGGGGATGGATACATTTTTGGCATACAACTGACAGCTCCATTAACCTATGGGGTAAAACCTGGAATGGGGGTAAAATGTAGGATATTCAAGAAAATGTAGGCCATTCAACAGAACTGACACATTAATAGAATGTGCCAGGCTTCTAGTAGCCATGCTCAAAATGCAGGGCATTTTGAAATTCCTCCTGGACAGAAGGTTGAAAGGTAGGAATGTCTTGGAAAAGGAAGACGTCTGGTCACCGTGCCCAGTGGGTTCCAAAGGTGACTGACCTTTGGAAGGGGGAGGAAATGGATTAAAACGCTGGAGCATATTGTTGTAGATTCCACCGAGTTATCTATTACACTCATGTTTAAGGTCTCCACAAGTGGTCCACATTCTTCTGGGAGCAATTCAAATTTGAAGGGCCATTTTTTATCTTTAAGCTGTGGGCCTAGGGCAGAGTTCTCCAGGTGCCCCACTGATCGTCAGGGAGATCCATTACGAGTCCCTCATTTGTGGAGTACAAATGAGAACAGTGAGCTCTCTATGCTAGCATTCTCCCTTTGAAGCTTTCTCCCATTCTGGCAGACTTTGGATTTGTAAATGAACCTGTGGCCTCTCTCAATTATAAAAATTCTGCTGCCCCTTTGTTTTGCTTTTTTTTTTAGATGATATGTTTTATACTTTGATTTAAGGTGTTTACCATCGTCACTCGCTCAATTGTTTAATTCTCAAAGTGCTGCAAGAGCTTTTTGTAGGCTGTGCAAACCAGAAATATCAATGTCAAATAAAGGCACTACCTGGAGAGGTCATGTACCATCATCCTGCTCCACAGTGCTGACCAAGAGCCCCAGCCCTTGAATCTGATTCCACATCATTGCTATGCATCACAGAACATTGTAAGACGACTTGCAAATATCTAGTTTTGTAAGATTCCTATAAGTATGCGCATTACAATGAGAGTTGAACCAGGGAAACCACTTCTTATGCAGTGTAAGGAGTAGCTTCTTTTGTAGAACTGTGTGGCTCCTGTTAAATGGAGGAAAAATATCACTTTTAAATATTATTTAATGCTTACATTTATCTGAGAGCCAACATGGCATAGTGGTTTGAGTGTTGGACTACGACTCTGGAGACCAGAGTTTGATTAGACACTCTCTCCTCCTCAGGGAAGGCAATGGCAAACCCTCTCTAAACAAACAAATCTCGCCAAGAAAACCCATGATAGCTTGCGTAGGGTCACCAAAGTCAAAGCAACTTGAAGCATACAACACACATGCATTTATTCCGACCCTGGCTAACTGAGTATGAGGCAGCTTACACACCGCTCATCCTCACACTACAAATCCTTTGATGTATGTTAGGCTAAGAGAGACACAAAATGGTGCCCATGAGCATCCAAGAGTAATGCGAGTGTAAACATGGATCTCCCAAGTGCCAGTTCAACCCTCTAACCACTACACGACACTGGGTTTCATGCAGATTCCTGATTGTGACGAATTCTGACTTACTAGTCCTTACTTACTACTCACAAACCAAAGGTTGAAACATGGCACCTGACTGCTCTGCTGACTACCTCCTTCTAACACAGTGCTTCTCAATTATTTTTCTGTCATGGCCCCCCCTAGGAAGAAGAAAAACATTTTGCGCCCCCCGCGCGACTATAAATAGTATCATTGTCTATAAATGCCCCCCTTTAATGGCAGCCTCGCGCCCCCCCTGGGGGGCCGGCCCCACTAGTTTGAGAAACACTGCTCTAACAGGAGTGTCTGCATAAGGCAGATGCTAAAAGGAAGCTGGACTTTAGTGTTATAACCCAACACAGGAATCCAGGCAGTTTGCTTCCAAAACAAGCCAAGAAGTCAGAACCAACAACAAACTCTGGTTTCAGATAGTTTGTTGTTAGATGACTGGCAAGTAAGGAGTCTTGATTCCATTTAATGCTAAGCTTCTGCTTTCCAGTTAGCTTGGTTACTTCTGCTGGTAGAAGGAGGGAAGTGGGAAGACAAATCAGCTCATTATCATTGTGAATGAAAAAGCAAGAATTCTTGGCCTTGCTGCTTTTCATAATGTGTGAATGATGACTGAGCAGAGATGTGAACGAAAGTCTCTCTGATCTACAAGTTCTTCATCACCCTTCACCACACCTAGTTGGGTAGCCTTGAGATGGGGATGCTTAACCAAGAAACAGGCCATGTTACTAGGCAGTGTCAACGTGACACCTAATTATGTGTTCATAGTGCAAATACTGAGATAGCACCAGAAGCCATCAGAGATGTCTTTCCCTTTGGAAACAAGAAACTGGAGAATCATAGAATCGAATTAGAATCATAGAGTTGGAAGAGACCGCAAGGGCCATCCAGTCCAACCCCCTGCCATGCGGAAATCCAGATCAAAGCATCGTCGCAGATGGCCATCCAGTCCGCTTTTGAAGACCTCCAAGGAGGGAGACTCCACTACACTCCTAGGAAGTGTGTTTCCACACGCGAACAGCCCTTACTGTCAGGAATTCCTCTATGTTCGGTGGAATCTCTTTTCCTGGCAGCTTGCATCCATTGCTCGGGTCCTAGTCTCTGGAGCAGCAGAAAACAAGTTTGCTCCCTCCTCATATGACATCCCTTCAAGTATTTAAATAGGGCTACATATCACCTCTTAACCTTCTCTTCTCCAGGCTAAACATCCCCAGCTCGCTGAGTCGTTCCTCATAGGGCAGTGTTCCAGACCTTTCACCATTTTAGTAGCGCCCTCCTTTGGACACGCTCCAGTTCTCAATGTCCTTTTGAATTGTGGCGGCCCAGAACTGGACACAATATTCCAGGTGGGGGCCGGACCAGAGCAGAAATAGTGGCACTATTACTTCCCTGGGATCTAGATACAATACTTCTATTGAGCAAGCCTAAAATCGCATTTGGCCTTGTTAGCTGCCGACATCACACTGTGACTCATGTTCAACTTGTGGTCTACTTGGACTCCTAGATCCCTTTCACATGTCTCCTAAGCCAGGTGTCTCCCTCCATATCTGTGCATTTCATTTTTTCGCCCTACAGTGCAAGTACCTTAACATTCTCTCCCTGTTGAAGTTCATTCTGTTTAGCTCTGGCCCAGCTTTCTAGTCTATTCAGGTCATTTTTGAATCTTGATCCTGTCCGTCTGGTATTAGCTATTCCACCTAATGTTGGTATCATCTGCAAATTTGATAAGTATGCTTCCCAAGTCTGTCATCCAGGTCATTGATAAAGATGTTGAATAGCACTGGCCCAAGGACAGAGCCCTGTGGGACCCCAACTGGTCACTTCTCTCCAGGATGAAAAGGTGCCATTGTTGGACGCCCTTTGGGTTCGGCCGGTCAACCAATTACAAATCCACTTAACAGTTGCCTTGTCCGACCTACAT
>NC_056523.1:222246474-222287709 GCF_019175285.1 Sceloporus undulatus
TCTTTGCAATTTACTGCTAATAGTATGGTGTCATCTGCATATTTTAAATTCCTTTCTCCAGTTTTCACAGCTCCTGCCTGACCCTTTTCCATTTCTCTGTAATCTATCCTAACAGTAGGCTCTTGTTCTGACTATAGGTGACACATCAGGACAATCAAAGGTTGTGGCACACCCATTTCTTTAAGAGCAACCCATAGGTTTTCATGGCCTATAAAATCAAAGGCTTTCATATAAGCTGTACAGCACAGCCTGATTTTCTTTTGAAGAGCTTTGGTGTGCTCCATTATTCAAATATATTTGCAATATGCTCTTTTGCTGAACCCAGCTTGGGCATCTCATATTTCTCGTTCCATATATGCTAAAATTCTTTGTTGTAAAATTTTGAGCATCGCCTTGCTTGCATAGGAAATTAATGCAATGGTCCCATGGTTACTGCAATCCCTGGTGTGCCCTTTCCTAGGGACTGGAATGTATATTGAGTGTTTTCAACTTGTGGGCCACTGTTTGTTTTCCATATTTGTTGACAGATTTTAGTTAGAATTAGAGTAGATTCTATCTGAAGCAGCTCTATTGGTATGCCATCTGTTCCTGGAGATTTATTCCTCCCCAGTGCTTTGAATGCAGCTTCCATTTCACTTTCTAAAATTGGAGGTTCATCTTCATATGGTTCTTCCTTGAATGAATCTGTCAGCCTCTCGGCTCTTTTATATAGTTCTTCAGTGTACTGTTTTCATTGGCTTTTTATTTGCACTTCATCATGTAATCTATTCCTCTACTGGTTGTAGAACATCTTCACTCTTGGTTTAAATTTTCTTTTATTTTTTGGATCTTGTGGAAGAGGTCTCTTGTTCCTCCTTTTTTGTTGTTGTAGTCATCTTCTATTTCTCTGCATTGAGTATTACAGTAATTCTCCTCATCCCTGTGCACAAGTCATTCAACAGTTACATTTAGGGTTCTGATCTTATTTCTACCCCCTTTCCCTTTTGCTACCCATCTGTCCTTAACTGCTTGAAAAATTCCATAAGTCATTCACTGAGGCATCTCCTTTTTGACTACAAAAAGTGTCTTTTTGCATTTCTCTCTGACAAGGACCATGGTTTTCAGTTCAGAGTTGTTCTGGCTCCTGAGTAATTAGGCTTAAGAGTACAAATCTATTTTTCATATTATCTTTAAATTCTATGGTGATGATCTTCAAGTATTTTGGCATAATCATTAATTTATTATTCTTCATTAACTTCAGTATTAGCAGTTCATGATCCGTGCCATAATTTGTTCCTGGCCATGTTTTTGCAGAGAGAATGGAGCTTCTCCATATTCTGCTTCCAATTATGCAGTTTATTTGTTTTCTATAGGGCCCATCAGGTGGTGTCCATGTATACAGTCACATCTTGGGTTTCTTGAAGAATGTGTTTTCAGTGAACAAACTATTAGCCTTGCAAAATTCTGTCAGTCAATCCCCTGCTTATTTCTTGACTACAGGCCAAATTCTCCAATGATCTTTGATTCTGCACTGGTTCCTATTTTTGCTTTCCAGCCGCCTATGATTAACAAGAAGGCCTGCTTTGGTGTGTGATCCACTTTCTCCTAGACAGCATAACACCCCATCCACAAGTCACAGTCTGCACCATCAGTAGCCATCTTCAGGCATGACAAAAGTTCAATCTAATTATGGACATCCCTAGGACATTCTGAGGTGGATGTATTCTAGCTAGGCGCATCTTCCCCCACACCCCTCACTGCATTTGTTGCCCCCAAAACAATGGTCCAGTTCAGACATGTCTCTTCCACTAGTCCGAGGCCCTAGGCAAAGGCAAGTGCAATCAGAAGGCAAGGATTCCCACTGAACTGAGAAGCTGCAACTGCTTTCTTTTTGGTACTCATTTCTAACTTTGACCATGAATCAGATACACAAATGTCCAGACATACTCTACAAAGTGCTGCTTCATTTGCTAATGTTTTGAATCACACAGCCCAAGAGTACCAGTGTGTCTGAGCCAATGCAAGCAGAAGGAATTGTAGAATGCCAGATTGTTTCAGTTGTCAGTGAATTTCCTTCATTTCCTAGCAGCCTCAGGGGTTCATCCTTTCTAGTGCTGGCAGCTGGTGAGTGGAGCAGTGAATCCACTCTGGGCTTTAGTTCAAACTTTAAAGAAGCTATATCCAAGTTCTGAACCAGGTTTCAGCACCTTGGATAGATCCTTCAAAATATGGACTAAACCCAGTGCAAATTCAACACTCCACTGGCAATGGGAGACTCCAGCTGTCAGTGCCTAAGACATGTGATTTTTCATCAATGCATCTATATCCAGTTCTCAGATGTCTAAAGGCTGTGGTGCGGGGGACTCAGTGGAGAGAGATACACACTTTGCACATGCTCAGCTGCATCTGCCTCCTAATTCATTCATACATGTTAGACTTGAGTCCCTTGGACTCAGTTACTAAGCCCTTCATGGAACTTTGACTGCCTTTATATTATATTATTTACTCATAGGTTAAGACTCCTAACAACACAGAAACTTGCAGGAAAATCCTTCACCTTTCTAGGTTGTCCTGATTCCTTTGACAACCTGATTAAAGCTACATGGCGATGATGATGGCTGCATGTCACCTGATCATCTCCAGTAGCATCTCAGTATCCACAGTGCAAAAATAATCCAGTTTGACACCACTTTAACTGTCATGGCTCCATGCTATGGAATTCTGGGGTTTGTAGCTTGGTGGGTTCCCAGAGCTCTCTGACAGAGAAGGCTGATTGTCTCAAAAGACTGAATTCCCAGAATTCTATAGCATGGGGCCATAACAGTTAAAGTGGTGTCAAACTGGATTATTTCTGCAGTGTGGACGCAGCCCTAGAAGTGAAACCACACTTGAATACCATATTTTCATATACTGAAGAGACACAGCAAGAAATGTTGCAAGAAGTTTCGCATCCATTCATCACCTTTAACCTCACCCCACCTTGGGGGCCGAACCTCAAGAACCCCCTACCCTAAAGAATTGCAGTGCCTGTCCATAGAGGGTAGTGGCTTGAGCCTTGGGCTATGACTCTGGAGACCTAAACTGAAATCCTTGCTCAGGCATGAAACCCACTGGGTGTCCTTGGGCAAGTCACACTCTCTCAGCCTCAAAGGATGGCCATGGTAACCCCCTCTGAAGAAACATGCCAAGAAACCCCCATGATAGATAGGTTTGCCTTAGGATTGCCATAAATCATAAACAACTTGCAGGTACACAACAACAACAACTCACAAAGAGGAGTGAAAACAATTTGTTCTGCTGCTTTGGGATCTTTAAGCCCAGGTTGCCCTCTTCCTTGAGCATCCCATGCAAGCAAAGGAAAAGACTCAGAGCTCTTCTTTTGGTGCCACAGCAAGAGGTGCTGAGAAAACCCTGCAGGCTGCACCCACACTACAAAAATAGTCCAGTTTGACCACAACAAACTACAGTTCTCAGAATTCCATAGCACTGAGCCATGGCAGTTCAAGTGGAGTCAAACCGGATCATTTCTGCAGTGTGGATGCAACTGCAAGCGAGGGATTGGGTTACTCAGCACATGGCAAGGAGGGTTTCTATGAGAGCTGGCCCTCTTCTCCTCACCCATCCTTTCTAACTAATGCAACTCCTCCATGGGGAAGGAAAACTGGTAGCAGAAAGAGCCAAGGGGGCAAGATACACATTCAAGTAATATCTGTGTGTCTGGACACTGCTGGTGCCAGGAATCCCAGCCAGGCTGTTTGCATTTGTTCTCCATTCACAGATACAATTCTCAATATGTATGTGCCTGAAGGAGAATCCCTGTGCCAAGGGATCTGGTAGAAAGTACCTCTTTGAGATGAAAGTGAAGGAGAGACGCTGGGAGCAGAAACTTTTCTACAGTTGAACCTACTTTCTCAAATGGATGAGTTAAGCTTTTGTAGACTTGAGCCTACATAGATTTGAGCCTACTTGAGACTAGCTTTTGTAGACTTGAGCCCACTTCCTCAGATGGACAAGACTAGCTTTCATAAACTTGAGCCTACAAAGACTTGAGTCTACATCCTCAGAGACACCAGTCTAACTTTCATAGATTTGAGCCTACTTCCTCAGATGGATGAGTCTAGCTTTTGTAGATTTGAACTTACTTCCTCAGATGGACAAATCTAGCTTTCATAGATTTGAGCCTACAAAGACTTGAGCCTACTTCCTCAGATGCCTGAGTCTAGCTTTCATAGACTTGAAAGTCTAGCCTTTGTAGACTTGAGCCTCAGATGCATGAGTCTCACTTTGGTAGATTTGAGCCTACTTCCTGAGATGCATCAGGTGGAGTGGAGAGTCCAGAGACAGACCTCTGAGGAAGTAGGATCAAGTCTATGAAAAGCTTGTGCATTGTTAATTCCTTGCTGTCATATATACAGGAGTAGGCTCAAGGCTATGAAAAGCCTATGCTCAGAAGCATGAGAGAGAGAAACAAGTTGGTCGCATGAGCTTTCCTAGACTTGAGCTTGAGCCTACTTCCTCAATAGGTCTATCTCTGGACTCCCCACCTCCTACATCTCAGAAAGAGGCTCAGGTCTACCAATGGTAGGCTCATGCGTCTGAGGCTCAAGCTAGGCTTATGCCTCTGAGGAAGTAGGCTCAAGTCTATAAAAGCGGATGCTCCCAACTTCTCTCTTTCTCATGTATCAGATGAAGGAGGGTTAAGTCTATGAAAGCTGATGCTACCAGCTTCTTTCTTTCTCATGTATCTGAGGAAGGAGGCTCAAGTGTATGAATGCTCACGCTGCCAACTTCTCTCTTCTCCTTCTTTGGAGGTCTTTAAACAGATGGCTATGTGTCAGGGATGCTTTGATTGTGAGTTCCTGCATGGCAGAATGGAGTTGGACTGGATGGCCCTTGTGGTCTCTTCCAACTCTACGATTCTATGAGGAAGGAGGCTCAAATCTATGAATGCTCATGCTCCTAACTTCTCTCTTTCTCATGCATCTGAGGAAGGAGGCTAAAGTCAAAGCTCCTGCTCTGTTTCTGGACTCTCTGCTCCATGCCATGCACCTGAGGAAGCAGGTTCAAGTGTAAGAAAAGCTCAAGCTCACAGCTTCTCTTTTTCTCATGCATCTGAAGGAAGCAGATTCACGTCTCCCAAAGCTCATGCTGCCAACTTCTCTCTTTTTCATGCATCTGAGGAAGCAGGTTCAAATCTTCCAAAGCTGATGCTACTGGCTTCTTTTTTCCCCTCATGCATCAGAGGAAGGAAGCTTAAGTCTAGGAAAACCTCCTGCTGCCAACCTCTCTCTTCCTCATGAACCTGAAGAAATAGACTCATGTCTAGGAAAGCTCCTGCTGCCAACCTCTCACTTTGTCATGCATCTGAAGAAACAGATTCAAGTCTAGGAAAGCTCCTGCTGCCAATTTTTCTCTTTCTCATGAGCCTGAAGAAATAGACTCAAGTCTAGGAAAGCTCCTGCTGCCAACTTTTCTCTTTCTGATGCACCTGTAGAAATAGACTTAAGTCTAGGAAAAGCTCCTGCTGCCAACTTGTTTCTTTCCAATGCACCTGATGAAGCAGGTTCCAGCCAAGGCAAGCTGATGCTCCCAACTCCTTCCCTCTCCCTCTCCAGTTCTGGCCTCCAAGAGCTGCTCCTGCCAAGACTGACCTTTTCTGCTGCCAGAGGTTGCTCTCGTCCAGCCTCCGGGCCCAGGACTTCTCCCCTTGGAGCCAGCGGAGGAGGGAAGCCCAGGGGCCCCAGAGCCAGCCCCTCTCCCCGGGGAACAGCAGCATCCCCATCGCCTCCTGCTGCTGCTGCTGGAGCTGGTGCTGCTGGCAGGCTCCTGGGAGGCAGCCCCGTTGAGCCAAGGCAGGAGGAGGGTTGCACCATCTGGCCGCCTGGGAAGGAGGAGGAGGAGGAGGGAAGGGAGGAGACCTGAGGATTTAAAGAGACACTCCTGGCTGGGCAGAAGGTTGCAGGCAGCTGGCTGGTGTCTTTGGGGCTCCCTTCAACCCAAAGGGTGCTCAGCAATGGCTCCTTTTCATCCTGGAGAGAAGTGTCCAGTGGGGTCCCACAGGGCTCTGTCCTGGAACCAGTGTTATTCAACATCTTTATCAATGACTTGGATGACAGAATTGGGGGCATACTCATCAAATTTGCAGATGACACCAGATTAGGAGGAATAGCTAATACTCCAGAAGACAGGATCAAGATTCAAAATGACCTGAACAGACTAGAAAGCTGGGCCAAAGATAACAACATGAAATTCAATACAGAGAAATGTAAGGTATTTCACTTAGGGCAGAAAAGTGAAATGCACAGATATAGGACGGGTGACACCTGGCTGAATGAAACTACGTGTGAAAGGGATCTGGGAGTCCAAGTAGACCACAAGTTGAACACGGCAGCTAAAAAGGTCAATGCGGTTTTAGGCTGCATCAATAGAAGTATAATGTCTAGATCAGGGGTAGGTAACCTGCGGCCCGCGGGCCGGATGCGGCCTGGCAAGGCCTTGGGACCAGCCCCAGCCCGGTCCTGCTGCCGATTGCCGCTGGGGCCTTTGGCGTCTCGCGCGAGGGGCATGGTGGGGCAATTGTCTATAGAAGCCTCAGAAACATGCATTTATCTTAACATTTTTTAAAAAATCAGCAAATTTTTTCGCGTGTCCTCCATTTTTTATTTAAAAAGTGCCCTCCATTTGAAAATTTTATCCTACATTTGTCCCGGTTTATTTATTTATTTAATTTTTTAAAAATTATTTAATTATTTATTTTTTTGGCTTTGGCCCCCCAGTTGTCTGAGGCACAGCAACCCGGCCCCCGGCTCAAAAGGGTTGCCTACCCCTGGTGTAGATCAAGGGAAGTAATAGTGCCACTCTATTCTGCTCTGGTCAGGCCCCACCTGGAATACTGTGTCCAGTTCTGGGCACCACAATTTTAAAAGGATGTTGAGAAATTGGAGCATGTCCAAAGGAGAGCGACTAAAATGGTGAAAGGTCTAGAAACCATGTCCTATGAGGAACGACTTAAGGAGCTGGGGATGTTTAGCCTGAAGAAGAGAAGGTTAAGAGGTGATATGATAGCCCTCTTTTAATACTTGAAGGGATGCCATACTGAGGAGGGAGCAAGCTTGTTTTCTGCTGCTGCAGAGACTAGAATGAGGAACAATGGATGCAAGCTCCAGGAAAAGAGATTCCACCTCAACATCAGGAGAAACTTCCTGACAGTCAGGGCTGTCCAACAGAACACACTCCCTCAGAGTGTAGTGGAGTCTCCCTCCTTGGAGTACTTTAAACAGAGGCTGGATGGCTATCTGTCGGGGATGCTTTGATTTAGATTTCCTGCATGGCAGAATGGGGTTGGATTGGATGGCGCTTGGGGTTTCTTACAACTCTATGATTCTATGATTCAAGGCCTTAGCCCCTTCCCCCAAGGGGAACCTCTCATGGCAACTTTCTTCAGAAGGGCTTTGCCATTGAGACTGAGAGAGTGTGACTTGCTCAAGATCACAGAATCCTAGACTCCTAGAGTTAGAAGGGACCACAAGGGCCATCCAGTCCAACCCCATTCTGCCATGCAGGAACTCACAATCACAACCTTGGGGGGAGGGGGTTCCATAGCCGAGCTGGGATTCAAACCCTAATCCCCACAGTTGTAGCCCGACACTCAAACTGTTACACCAGCTCTCCCCTAAAGGACTTTATCACACTTGGGGGGAAACTGGAAGTTAAAACAGGCTTTATCCCATTCAAATCACACCATTACTATTCAATCGCAATTCAGATTTTTGGACATGGTGCGACAAAAGAGCCATCACCCTTGGAATAACCAGGCAATAAACAGCAAGAAAGCATTTTTATGATTTTCCCATGAATGATTTGTTGCTGTTTATTGCCTGGTTATTCATGGGTTAATGCCACTTTAATTGCTTTTCAACACGGCCTCAGAGATTATCGCATGGGGGAAATCCCATGCAAAAACGGAATTTAAAAACTGGGGTGGGGGGGAACCCTGCAAAAGCAGGTTGATTTCCACACACATTGTTGTTAAACTTGTGTTAACCCGAACAAAGTAGACAAAAGCCAAAAGTAGAAAGGAGCAGCTTTTCTCTATTTTCCGTCTTTTTTCCATTTGGGTTAACACCACTTTAACAATGGCGACATGTGAAAATCAACTTGCGTTCGTGGTTTTTTTTCTGATTTCAATGCCTGTTTCTGTGTGGGATTTTCCCTGTGTGATAAACTCAATTGTGTGAAAAGCTTTATCACAGTTGCACAATATTCCCAGGCTATTCCAGGGATAATGGCCGTTTAATCGCAAAGTCATGCGAAATCTTAATTGCGAATGTGGTTTTCACAGGATAATCCCCAGTTATACTACCAAATGTCCCTGTGCGATACAGTCCTTAGAGTCTAATTGTAAGGCCAGACAAGATAAAAGTTCACTATCAGCCAAGAGTTGTTGTTGTTGTTGTTGCTTTGTGCCTTCAAGTCATTTCCAACTTAAGGTGAATCTTCTATCATGGGGATTTCCCAGAAAGTTTCTGCAGAGGGGAGTTTGCCCTTGCCTTCCCCTGGTGTGACTTGCTGAAGGTCACTCAGGTAGTTTACATGGCCAAGTAGGGATTTGAACCAGAGTCATAGTCCAGCACTCAGACCACTAGACCACACTGGCTCTCATCCCTTTCCTCTTTTTGGTTCAAAAGTATAATAATCTCCCAAATTCACAAAACAGGGACAGCTTTATTGGATCAACCAAAATACACAAAATACCTTTCTTTAAGCTTTCCAGGCTTCGCCGGTTTTTTTCCTGAGGCCAAGATGTTAAAATCATGTTTGTGTGTGTTGTGTGCCTTCAAGTTATTTCTGACTTATGGCAACCCTAAAGCAAAGCTATCATGTTCAGAAGAAGTTTGTCATTGCCTTCCCCTGATGCTGAAAGTACGTGACTTGCCCAAGGTTACCCAGTGGGTTTCAAGGGATAGTTTGATTGTGAATTCCTGCATGGCAGGGAGTTGGACTGGATGGCCCTTGTGGTCTCTTCCAACTCTATGATTCTGTGATTTATGGTCGAGCTGGGATTCAAACCCTGGTCTCCAGAGTCATAGTCTAACACTCAAACCACTATGCAACACTGTTAAAAGTCACACAGGAGGGGGGAAGTAAAATAAATTAAGATAATGTTAGTCCCAAGCCTGCTTTTTGGCTGTTCTCAGTTCAGATGGTGTTCGGGGGACATTCATACAGGCCAGACTCTCCTCCTTACGGACACGTGGGTTAGTTGTTAATTGTTGTTGTGTGCCATGCCTAAGCTGGAAATCAAACCCAGGATCTCCAGATTTGTAGTTAAAGAACCAAACCACTAGGCCACTCTGGCTCAGCAACTCTTTTAGGTTCTGTTCACAAGACAAAAAGAGAGGCTTCTCTTGAAATCCAAGCTGTGTCAGTCAATTTAAAAAGAGTTAAAAGGGTTTGCCATAAAGGTCTACCACCATAGGATCTCCCTTGTCCTGTCCCTTTAAGAAAGCTGGTGACAAACAGAACATATTTTTGTTGTACCTGAAGAAAGCCAGGAATATTCTCTTGCTTTTTTAAAATGTGTCTCAGTGGGATGAATTGTGTATTGCAAGAATTCATAGGAGGAAACTGTGCTCCCCACTTGGGATCCCGGATGAGGATCTACTGGCTGCCTCTTTGGGATGTGAGACAGGCCCTTTTACATGACACATTTATAGTGCTATGATCCCACTACCATGGCAGCATCCCTTTGAATCCCAGAGTCTGTCATTTGGTCTGAGGTGCCAGAGGTTGAAAGATCTCAACTGATGTGTGTACATATGTATCTTCAAGTCACCTGTCGACTTATGGTGACCCCATGAATTTCATAGGGTTTTCTTGGGCACAAAATCCTCAGAGGTGGTTTGGTCAGTTTCTTCCTTTGAAATATAGCCAACAGCACCTGGTATTCATTGGTGGTCTTCCATCCATGTACTGACCAGGGCTGACCCTGCTTAACTTTCCAAGGTCAGAGTGGATCTGGTGCCTTTAGGGTATTGAGACCCTTACCCAAGAGGCTGCTGTTAGAACAGAATACAGAGAAACAGAATGGTTCCCAATTGGCAATGGGGGCAGGCAAGGCTGCATACTATACCTTATTTCAGGGGTAGACAACCTTTTTGAGCCAGGGGCTGGGTTGCTGTCCCTCAGACAACTGGGGGGCCGAAGCCAAAAAATAAATAATTAAATAATTTTTTAAAAAAAATTAAATATATAAATAAGCCGGGACAAATGTAGGACAAAATTTTCAAATGGAGGACACTTTTTTTAAAAAAAATGGAGGACACATGAAAAAAATTGCTGATTTTTAAAAAAATGTTAATATAAATGCAGGTTTCTGAGGTTTCCATAGACAATTGCCCCCCAAAGGCCCTGGCGGCAATCGGCGGCAGGACCAGACTGGGGCCGGTCCCAAGGCCTCGCCGGGCCGGATCCGGCCCGCGGGCCGTAGGTTGCCTACCCTGCCTTATTTATTCAGCCTGTTTGCGGAAAATATCCTATGCAGAGCAGGCTTAGACTCAGAGAGAGGAGGAGTGAAGATGGGAAGAAGGCTCATTAACAACCTAAGATAAGCAGACAACACAATTCTACTAGCAGTAACCAACAAAGACCTGGAGCAATGATTGAAGAGGGTCATGGAGGGAAGTGCCACGGTAAGCATTATGTTGAACATTAAGAAAACAAAAATATTGATCACAGAAGAATTCATGAGACCATCTGTAAAATGCTCAAAAGAACATATGATTTAAAACGGGAAATCTGCTTACTTAATATGATGAATAAGATACTATCACAAGTCAGAAAAAAAACATTGGAAAATTATTCTGTATATGATCTCACTAGCAACAATCTTGTTGGCTCAAAAATGGAAATCTATAGAGATACCCCTGATATATGAGTGGTTGATTAAAATGTTAGAAGCCATTGAAATGGACAAGTTGACACGTGCCGTAGATGGGAATTATACCGGTGAAAAAGAATGGAATACTCGCCTAAAATATTGTAAGGAAAAATGGAATTGTTAAGATGAATGTAGACTCAGACATGAGATAGCATCAAAGTAATAAAAAAAATCTCATAGGCAAAAATCTTGGAAAAAATATGATAAAGTTTGAAGTAACGCAAAATTACAAATAAATGAAGTGAAAAGAGAAAAGGAAAAATCACACTGAATGGACAAGACCTAAGAAAGCAATTACAATTTCATTAAGAAATGTTTGGCGAAGAAACCCCCTTGGGCAAGTCACACTGTCTCAGCCTCAGGGGAAGGCAATGGCAAACCTCTTCTGAACAAATCATGCCAAGTAAATCCCATGATAGGGTTGCCTTAGGGTTGCCGTAAGTCGGAAATGAAGGCGCACAACATCAACGGGTGAAATGAGACCAATGCTTCTTGGAGCAACAAGGATCTATCATAAACAGGATGACTTCACCAAAGTGCACAGTCAATCAGATTTGGCTTTCTTTCAATACTCTGGGAAGAAATAAAAGATTTTCAGAATAAGGATGCCTTCTGAATAGGCAAAAGCTTTCAAAGCAATTCACAAACATCATAAACACGAAGGGTAATTTTTTGACAGTGTTTAAAAAATGTAATACAAAATGTTCCACCTTTAGATCTTTGCAGGGGGGAGTATTTTAATCCTGCAATTTTCTTGAATATAAATATCACTGCACTGAAATTAGAAGTTGCATTTTTAATTACTCAAAAATTTTAATACAAAATTCAAAGGCTTCATTTTTGACCTCTGTCAATTGGTTTGATTTTTATCAGATATCAAATACGTATTCACAAAATGTGCAGTCATACAATATACCTTTGTTGTTATGTGCCTTTAGGTGGTTACCAACTTATGGTGACTCTAAGGTGAACCTATCATGGGGTTTTCTTGGCAAGTTTCTTCAGAGGGGTTTTGCATTGTCATTTTTTGAGGCTGAGAGAGTACGACTTGCCCATGGTCAGCCAGTGAATTTCCGTGGCTGAACCAGGATTCAAACCCTGATCTCCAGAGTCCTAATCCAATGCTCAATCCACTATTCCATGTTGGCTGTAGTAAAGTCTGTCAAATACTAAACACTATTACATGTCAACTAACAAACAATATGCTAGTTTTCAAATATCTGTAGCAAATGTGATTGCATGACAAGTGCAGATGATAAATATCTGGCTTCTATTTAGGTATTCAGGCACTATCTCCAAAACTTTATCATCCAGATTTGAAGAGGAAAGTGAAAGCCAATCCATACTTTCAAGATAAAAAATTGTCCAGTTGTATATCATAAATTACGGCTGTACTCTTATAGTTTCAGGCATAATTGCTCAGAGCCACAGGATAGATCAGAGATCAGTCTTGGAGTGGGAGCTCTGGCTTCAGTTCATCCTCTGCAAATATGGAGGAATTATTGAAGAAGTTCAATAGTTGGTTTCCAAGGTCAATAGCTGGTTTCCAGTTGGCAAGGGGGTCAGGAAAGGCTGCATTTTGTCACTTTGTCTATTTAATTTGTATGTCAATCTACAGCACTATAGAAATACAGTATAATAATAGTAATGCTGATAACATCATAGAAAAAGCAGGACTGGACTTGGAGGAGGGAGGCTTGAACATTGGAGGAAGGAACCACCAACAAACTAACATATTAATTAAACTAACATATGGGGATGACACCATAATATTAGCAGAAAATAGCAGAGCTTTGGAAAGATTATTGAAGAAGGTCAAGGCAGAAAGCACAGCTGAACATCAAGAAGACAAAAATTATGACCACAAATGATCTATATAATGTTAAAACAGACCATGAAGAGATTGAATAGTTCAAGATTTTTCATACTTGGGCTCAATTGTAAATCAGAATGAAGAATGCAGTCAAGAAAACAGAAGAAGACTAGGATTGGGAAGGGCAGCTATGAAAAAACTAGAAAAGATCCTAAAGTGTAAAGATATAACTCTGAACATTAAAGTGAGGATTATTCAAGGCATTGTATTCCTCATCACCATGTATGGATGTGAGAGGCTGACAGTGAAGAAAGATGATAGAAAGAAAACTGACTCTTTTGAGATGTGGTGCTGGAGAAGAGTGATGAGGATATTGTGGGTGGCCAAGAGGGCAAACCAATGAGTCCTAGAATAGATCAATCTAGTGATCTTCCTGAAATCACTAAACTGAAGTTGTCATATTTTAGCTATATTATGAGAAGAAAGGACTCATTAGGAAAGATTTAATGCTTGGTAAAGTGGTGGGCAATAGAGAAAGAGGAAGGGCACATTCCAGATGTATACTCAATCAGAGAAACTATGGTCATGAATCTGCAGAAACTGAGGATAGGGGGACTTGGAGGTGTCTCGTTCATAGAGTCACCATGGGTTGAAGTCAACTTTAAGGCAGTTAACAACAAAAATGTATGGAAGTGGGTAGCGGTGAATAGAGCAATCAGGAGTGTCAGCTGGGGTGATCCTGTCGATGGGGTGGTGAATCTACTCTCAAGTTCAGTATGAACTTCAAAGGGGTTCTCCAAAGGGGTTTACCCAACTGACATGAAATGAGTACCAGTCACTGTCCAGAGACACCTTGGCTAAGCAATACCGAAAGCTGACATAGGCTTCATTCACACCTGCAAGATGGAGGAAGATTAGACCAGTCCAGGAGCTCATTTAAATGATGGACAAAGGGAGGGAAGAAGGGGGAGAGGAGAAAAACTAGGATGAAAGAAGCAGCAAATGTCATTCCTTCCTCCCTTCTTCCATATCAGCAGGAACTTGTCAGGGCCTAGGAAATATCTGGGGTGCTCCAAATGAGCCAAAGAGCTGGCCTGGCTATTGACAACTTCCAGCTAATCATAAACTGAACAGGAAACATTTAGGTTTCTCTCTGGCTTTAGCTATGCAAGTGGATATGTGAGTCACCTAACTTTATCAGCTATGATCTGTTTATCTTACTCAAGGAAACTTACCTGTGAAATTGGACCTAGAATTTTCTATCACTTGAGGAAACAGGGAATTTGACATTGTGTACCACATATGTGAAAGCCACTATGGTGCTGCGGTTTGAGTGTTGGACTAGAACTCTGGGGAGATGGGCTTGAATCTCTGCTTGGCCACAGAAACCCATTGGGTGATCTTAGACAATGCACACTTTCTCAGCTTAGAGGAAGGCAGTGGCATATCCCCTCTGAACAAATCTTGCCAAGAAAAGCACATAAGAGTGTCACCTTAGGGTCACTATAAGTAAAAAATGACTTGAAGGAACATAACAGTAACATTCTCCCTCCCTCACCCTTGTGAGTATTTTTGTGCTCCTTCTAATGTGGTTTCTCTTTTCTGTCTAGGTGCCCTTGATTTAATCTTTAATGCTCAAGTAGAGAGACTTTGATTAAATAAAGATAGAAAAGAAGTGGTTTTCACTCAATGAGATCTATAACCTCGATTGAAATGAAATGGAATTGTACTGCAGTTTGAGATTTGTTAGCGAAGGACAGAGCCCTATAGCAAAGTTGCCCCAGTTGTTACCTTCTTATCTGAAGCCCACTCCAAGGGACAGTTCAAACATTGCCTTCGGCTATTTTCACCTGATTTCCTCAAACACTAGAACTTGGCTCATCAATCTATGGAACCGGGTTGTCAGCTGGTTCAGGCAGAACAAAACGAAGTATGTGTTTGTGCAATGAAGAATCAAACTCTGGAATTCATCACCACAGGATGTTGCAGAGGCCACCAGCATAAATGACTATACAAAATGTTTTGAAGCCTAGGTAACTTCAGAAATTGCTGTCACTGAGATCCATGGGTTCCCAAGCTGTGTTGAAGGGCTTACCTTTTATACGCCACAGCTCTCATAGTTTTAGTATAAGCTTTATGATAAATATGAAATTAATAGATTTTAAGGAGTCTTGGTCTTCTTCCCAAACTACAGCCTGATCGATTCTACACTACTGTCACAATTGTCCATTGATGGCAGGTTGCTGACTTTGCTACTTGCCTTACAGACATGCCTTTAAGATCAATCCAACATGCAGAAATTTAGCAGTATCTCTTGCACTGAGCTCATACAGGCATGCTTCCATATTGTATTTTATTTTTATTCTACAGTATTCTTTGTACCGTATTTTCTGGTGTACAAGACGACTTTTTGACCCTCTAAAATTGGGTCAAAAGTTGGGGGCCGTCTTGTACGCCGGGTGCACTCTCTGGGGCCGCCGGCTTCTCAGGCCTCCGGAGGCCTGGGGAGCCGGTGGCCCCAGAGCTCACGCGCCGGCTTCTGAGGGGCCTCTGAAGGCCCCTTAGAAGCCAGTGTGGGGCTGCAGGCTTCCCAGGCTTCCGGAGGCCTGGGGAGCCGGCAGCCCCAGAGTGCCCACGCCGGCTTCTGAGGGGCCTCCGAAGGCCCCTTAGAAGTTGGCGTGGGGCTGCCAGCTTCCCAGGCCTCCAGAGGCCTGAGAGGCCGGTGGCCCCAGAGCTTGTGCACCGGCTTCTGAGGGGCTCCGAAGGCCCCTTTGCAGCCAGCGTGTGCATGCACAGCCGGCTTCTGGCTTCCAAGGAATAGGGGTAGCCTTGTACGGTGAGTATATCCTAAACTCTATTTTTTTATATGAAAAGTTGGGGGTCATCTTATACGCCCGGTTGTCTTATACGCCGGAAAATATGGTACCTTAAGAGTTACAGACTCCACCCTTCATGTGTGCTAAACAATTCCTTAGATGAGTCACTGTTATCAAAAATGACCTCAGCGGGATCATTCAGCTTTGCCTTACATTTCACTTTGGTTAGGATTCAATGGAAATTGAGAGATGACAGCCACCTAAAAATTTTTTTAACTGCCCCCCCCAAAAAAGCCCCCCCCCCATTCTGACATTTCCTTTACCTATTAGTATGCTCCAGGCTGAAATTTCAGTCTAGATGAAATTTCTGGCAATCTACTACAGTTGGACCTCCTTATCCACTGATTTTTTAGGCATCCATGGCTTGAAAATATTTAAAAAAGTATAAATTCCAAATAGCAAACCTTGATTTTCCATTTCATATAAGGGACACCATTTTGCTATGCCATTGTATTTAATGCGGCTTGAGCATCCACAGATTTCGTTATCCACGGGGGATCCTGGAACCAAAACCCAGTGGATAACAAGGACCCACTGTAATTACAGATCATTTAAGTACTGATACATTTGTGTGTAAGGTATACCTTACTGCAGGTGGAAGCTCTGTTTGGGTGTTGCCAACATACATTCACACAATTAAGATGGCAGTGTTTCGAGATCATGCAATTTTTGGGGTTGTGCAGTTCAAGGATGAAGATCTATCCTTCAGAATAGAAACCCAGCTGCACAAACCCCTTCTATCTGGTTGTAGAAAGGTATGTAGTGGGTGTTTCCCATATGTCAGAATTCAGGTCTCAGTGAACACAAAAAGGATGGATTTCAAAAAAATGCAATGAATCACTGAATCATAGAGTTGGAAGAGACCACAAGGGATATCCAGTCCAACCCTCTGCCATGCACAATTAAATCACTCCTTACAAATGGCCATCCATCCTCTGTTTAAAAACCTCTAAAGGAAGAGACACCACAACCCTCCAAGGCAGTGTCTTCCACTGGCAAACAGCTCTTACTCTCAGGATGGTCTTCCTAATGTTGAGGTGGATTCTTCACATTCCAAAGCCCTCACAAGTTTGCAACTTGTGCTCCTGAAAACTGGGATATGATATTGTATGGTTTCCTGGAGGAGGAAGAGGAAGAAGAGTTGCCTTCTGGCCTGCTGGTGGAACATTAAGGAGATGTCATGACCTACAATTTTATCTACCTACCTCAGAAGAAGAAGTCTCTCCAATGGACCTCTCTGATCCAAGAAGAGAAAGTAGCCCTCCCTTCAGTCTCTTCTCTGAGTTCTGTCCAGGGTCATCCCTCCCTGCTTCCACATGCCACATCTTTAAGATTCTAGGGACTTCATTTCTGAAACCACTGCCAGTCTCCCATTGCCTTCATGCTGTTGCAGACAAAAGCTTAACAATCAAGCACAACTGCTTTAAGACAGATGCAGAGTGTTGAATGAGCTGGACACCTCCGGGAAACTGAAGTCTTTCTTAAGTTAGAGTCTGCCAGTCAGCTCACGAATGTGCAAATTGAGGTTGTTTGTCTTCTAGGCCTGCCCCATGGATGCTACTTTTCTATGATACCTCCCTCTCTCTCCTTTGCTAGCATGTGAGCTAGGCTTGACTATCCCATCCAAAACCTTCCCATGCTATGAAACCCAATCTTTGCTGCTACTGATTTTTCCTACTGGATCTTGGCATTCTAACTCTGGCCAGGGGGACCAGATGTCCTAACCGCAAAGGAGAACAAGGCAGCGAAAATGTAAGCCATTCAAGAAAAATGCAAGACATTACAAAATACTAATATAACACTACAAGCACTCATAGAGCTTTATCACACTAGCAAGATCCTGCGAGAAAACGGGAGTTAAATGCGATTTAAACTAAATTCGAATTTAAACAGAACTTGCAAATTCAGGAAGTTTATCACACTAAATTGCTGCTAAAATGAAATAATGCGAAGTTAATCTGCATTTAAAGCGGAGAAAACCAGCAGCTTTTAAAATTCAGTTTGTTCAGATTTAAAAAGCTGCTGGTTGTCTCCACTTTAACTGTGGATTAACTTCGCATTATTTCACACTAACTGCAACATCATGTGATAAACTTTGGACATTTCCGGGTTATCTATGCGTTATATCGCATTTAACTCCCATTTTCCCACGGGATCTTGCTAGTGTGATAAACTCCATAGAAATGTAAATGCATACTTCTTAGGCATGCTCAAAATGGAGGACATTTTTTAAATTCCTCCTGGACAGAAGGTTGAAATGTAGAACATATCCTGACAAAGTGGGGCATCTAGGCACCCTATCCCTGGCTTTACCAGACCTGGCTTACTAGATCCCAGTTTGTTGACCTGATTATGTCAGGCATTCCCAATGGCACTAAACCTTATACTTAGCAAAACTGAACAGGGGAAAGTTTTGACCTGCCACATGCCAGTTTTCTATTTGAAGGAATTTTTATTATATGGAGGGCACTCACTCATATAATGACTCCATCCTCATCCCTCACCTTGGAAGCATACTGTGATACCTCCCTTACCCATGTTTTTCATCTCACTGATCAGAACTAGGCCATTTCTGTGTAGAACAACTTATGCCTCTTGGCCCTCAAAAAAGAAGGAGGAAAAAATTAAAAAGCATTCTCTCCTGCCCATAAATCATCCTTGTGGAGACAAGAAGTTGGCCCTAAAGAGAAGAGGCACCTCGAAAAGCCCCAAAGCTAGAAGTTCTCGCCGTCTTTTTGCCCTTTGCCCAGCTCTTTTTCTCAAAGTAAACCCAGTGAACCTCTGTGGTCAATAAAGTGTTTTATATACAGTTAAACAGATCTCTTATTTTCATTGCCCAGAAGCAATTTTGGTCATTGTTTGTGAACAAAAGCAGGCACGAGAGCTAAGGGTGACAGGGATTGTAGGCCATATTTCTTCCCTAGCAAGGCCAATAACGCAGTAAGAGCTGCGCTTGTGCAAACATATAAGTGGGATTATGATTCGAAAAGTACCTCCCTATGTATGTGTGTAGTGCCACTCAGATCTGTGTATATTACAGGGTGAATGGGTACAGATTAAATGGGAAGCCACTCATGCTAACAAATGAGTTCTTTATTATGTTCCATTGCATAAGTCTATGTTTTTTCCCAGAGGAAATGAGGGAGGAGGGAGATAGAAGGACACCAAACAGCTATTCCCTGGTTGCCAGGCTTGAACATTTTTTTAAAAAAATGAAAACATGCTCTCTATGTTTAGAAGCATGTAAACAGCGTTTAAGTCCCTGAATGCCCAATCCCCTAAATAAAAAGATGACAACATTAATATTATAATCACATTGCTTGGGAGGTCTTTCTTTATCTTTATCTTTAGTTATTTTACAGTAGGTTAGATCCAGATTAAATTGATTGAACGTAAATGACACTGAAGTCAATGGGGCAAGTTAATCTTGTGTTGTCCAACTGATTTCAGCTCTGACTGGATCCAGCTCATGGCAGTGATCATATTAAAATGTGTTGTGCATCCTTCCTGCCCCACATCTATATCAGTGCAAGGGGTGAGGTGAGTTGAACCTGTTGATGATGGATGGGTGTGTTGTGTTGTGAATGCTAATTCTGAGCCACAAGTATAACTGAATGTATAGGGTCTTAAAGGGATAACCCTTAAAAAAAGAGAAGCAGATGAAGTCTTTCTCATTAGCCCTTTGGGATTGCCACTTTATTAAATTGTTTTAATTGTTCTGTAGTTATATGGTTCTTGTTGTAAATTTATACTGAAGGGAGGGAGGATTTAAGTGTTGGGGGATTTGGGGGATTGTTTTTATTTGCTATTGGGTTTTTTTGTTTTTGTTTTTGTATTAACTTCTGCTGTTATCCGTCTCAATCCTCAAAATGGAGAGGTGGGATAGAAATCATCATCATCATCATCATCATCATCATCATCATCATCATCATCATCCATTCATTAAGAAGCCAAGCCCTTCCTCCAGTCCATCTGCCTTGGTCCAGGCCTCGGAGGTGGAGAAGATCTGCTGGACATGATCCCATTCCCCACCACCACTCCCTTCTCCTTTTGTGTCGTGTCTTCTTAGATTGTAAGCCTGAGGGCAGGGATCCATCTGACTAAAAGATTGTATGTACAGCGCTGTGTAAATTTACAGCGCTTTATAAAGAAAGGTTAATAATAATAATAATAATAATAATAATAATAATAATAATAATAATAATAAGTCCTCCATGTGGATGGACAAACCTGACAGAGATTTTTGCTAGGATCTATGTACATATCAATAAGCTAAATAAAAGTGGCAGGGTTTGGATAAGGAGATAAGATTTAACGGGATGAAAGAAGGGAAAGGAAGAAAAGATGGGTTGTTAGATTGGATGGGAAATGGTTTTCCAAAATTCGTGTAGTTGTGTCCTTCTCTCCCAAGCTCAAAGCAGAGAAAAAGGAGATGGGGAGTAAAATCCAAAAAACATTTTCTATCATCATTCTGTAATAGTTTTAATGAAAGCTTTTAACTTAAACATAAATACATAACATAAATGTGATAGTTATTTTCCCCTGGTAAAGTAAATGCCAATGAATTTGTTTTTTAAAAACCCTTTTATAAAATCTCTTCTGTCTCTGTCGTCACCATCCACGCGCACTCTGCCCCAAATTGCCCCCAAATGGCTTCTCTTCAAAGTATCAAAATGTGAGTAAATACCAGTGATTTATTCAAGTCTTTTACTCCATGCCTCAAATTAAGTCTCAAGTTTCTACCTTCAGATCTCAAGCTGAGTCTCAAGTCCTTGAAATATTTCTTCAGATCAAGTCTCGGGTTGAGACTCACGTCTGGGAGCCAACTTTAACAGAAAAAAGGAGTTGGTGGTGGGGTGTGTGTGGGAGGGTGGAGTTTCAATAACTAGAAAACCAAGAAGACATGCTCAAAGTTAGGTTAAAAAATATATCGTGTGGCTGGCAATTTATTAAGATTTCATTTTAGAAAAATGAGATAAGCAGCCTGTCACCAGTGCACATTGGTAGAACCTTTTAAAGCTTTTCCAAGGAGCAGCAGGCAAGACTTGCCCCCATAGCGCCAGGTGCATTTCTTGAAGGGGAACAGCAAATGCATTAGGCAGTAGGCTTGAGGCAGGGGTACTGTTTCCATCACATGGCCAGTTCCCAGAAAGTAGTGAGATGGAGGCATTATTCAAAGGAAGAAATCTGTTTCGTGGATGAAAACATTTATGGATGAAATTAGGCCAGCAAGTTGGTCACCAAAAATATACTAGTCAAGTGAAGTCAAGTCAGTGCATCATTTATTGCAGAGTTGAGTCCAAGTTGAGTCAATGAAGCGACTTGAGTCTAATCAATTGACTGGTTCAGTTACATCACTGGTAAATAGGGTGGTGTAATGGTTAGATTACTGTATTGTATATTCTGGATATCAGGGTTTGTTTCCTTGCTTCAACATAAAAACTCACTGGGTGGCCTTGGGAAAGTCACACGCTTTCAGCCGCAAAGGATGGCAATGACAAACCCCCTCTGAAGAAACTTACCAAGAAAACCTTGTGATAGGTTTGCCTTAGGGTTGCCATAAGTAAAAAAAACCGCTGCTAAAAAAGCACTCTCTAGACCCCCTGATTCGAAGTAATTATTGGCCTGTTTCGCTGCTGCCTTTCTTGGGGAAGGTGATCGAGAGGGCGGTTGCCTTCGAACTTCAATCGGTCTTGGATGATATGGATTTTCTAGACCCATTTCAAACCGGCTTCCGGGCAGGCTATGGAGTTGAGATCTGGTCGATGATCTCCGTCTGGGCATGGACAGGGGTAGCGTGTCCCTGTTAGTGCTCTTAGACATCTCAGCGGCTTTCGATACCATTGACCATGGTATCCTTCAGGAACGCCTGAGGGAGTTGGGTATTGGGGGCACTGCGCTCCAGTGGTTCCGTTCCTACCTCTCGGGTAGATTCCAGATGGTGCAGCTGGGGGGACATGTGCTCTGATAAGAGGGCACTTACATCTGGTGTCCCTCAAGGTGCCATTCTGTCCTCCATGCTATTTAACATTTACATGAAACCACTGGGTGAGATCATCCAGAGATATGGGGCGCGGTGTTATCAGTACGCTGACGACACCCAAATATGTTTCTCTGTGTCTCCAACTGATGCAGTGACCAGGAATGGCATCTCTCCTCTAGATGCCTGTCTGGAGTCAGCAATGGGCTGGATGAGGGAAAACAGACTCAGCTTGAATCCAGAGAAAACGGAAGTACTCATGATAGGTTCCCCTGGCCCAGGGATGGAGATTTGTCCACCTGTCCTGAATGGCATCACGCTTCCCCTGAAGGACTCAGTTCGCAGTCTGGGGGTGCTTCTGGATTTGTCGCTCTACCTGACATCTCAGGTGGATGTGGCAGTCAGGAACACTTGTTATCAGCTTCGGTTGATATGCCAGCTGCGACCCTTCCTGGGCCGGGGGGACCTTGAAACGGTGGTACATGCTCTGGTAACCTCTCAGTTGGATTTCTGTAACGCGCTCTACATGGGGCAACCCTTGTACCAAACTTGGAAGCTTCAATTAGTGCAGAATATGGCAGCTAGGTTAGTCACTGGATGCTCCAGGACTAGCCACATAACACCTATTTTGCAAGATCTTCATTGGCTGCCCATTCGCTTCTGAGCCCAATACAAGGTATTGGTTATTACCTATAAAGCCCTAAATGGCTTGGGCCCAGGGTACTTGGAGGACTGCCTCTCCCCATATAATCCGCCCCGCACTCTCCGATCGGCCGGGAAGCAATTGTTGAGGGGTCCTGATACAAAGTACACCGTGACTGCACAGAGGGCGTTTTCCAACTCGGCCCTGCAGCTTTGGAACTCTCTTCCTGGCGAGCTGAAGACCTTCCTCTTCCAACAGGCTTTCCCCAAGACGCTGTGATTTCTGCTCTCTCCCCGTTACACTAGCATTTTAAGCTAGTTATTGTTGTGGTTTTTAACCTTGTAATTTTTATCTTGTTTTTAATACTCTGATGTATTGTCATGGATTTTTTATGTGGATGCTGTTTGTAAATTTGTACATTGTGTAGTACCTTTGTTGTAACCCGCTTTGATCTCTTTGGAAAAGCGGGCTATAAATAAACAGTATTATTATTATTATTATTATTATTATTATTATTATTAAAAATGACTTGGAGGGACACAACAACAAGGGGAGGGAAGTGGAATGAAAATGTGAACGAGCTGTGGGCAAAATCATGTCTTCCCCAAAAGTTTTTTTCTTGCTCAGCAGGTGAATGAGAAATGTCCCCAAGAAGCACAGAGTTCATTCCTCAATAAATCCTGTTATGGCAGTCCCTCAGAAGCCTGTAAGGTAGCTCTAGTTTTATCTTCATATGACAGGATAGGGGTGGCAGTGGGGTGTGCAAGAGAAGATAGTGGCTGGCCTAAGGCCCCCGCAAGTCAGAGCTGAAGCATGCATTGAGCCAGTACAGATTGGCTCACAGCTTACACTTTCAGCTTTGCGGCAGTCATATTTGTCAAAATACTGGATTAAATACATTTCTATGGAAGTAAGACTACCCTTCTAAGTATGTGTTGTCAGAAGTACGCCCCAGTAAACATATGTCTAAATAAGCATCCAAGAAAATATGAATAAGGTTAATCTCTCAGATGTGAACCATTTGAACTATAAAAGATAGCTAGATGAGTTGCAAAGCCTCTAGCATGCCTTTGTCCTGTAGCACTCTGGCACTGACCTGTTTGGGACACCACTACATTTGGCACTTCTTGTGGGAAAAATCTATACAGCAAATCTATACACAGCTATATCTCTGTATTGCTTTTTCAAAGGCTGCTGAGGAACAGCTATGCTCTATGATCTTCTGTAATATGGTGAGGGTGCCACAGTAGTTTCACAGCTTGCACCTGGTGCTTGCAAGGACAGAAAAAGTTCACATCTTAAGTCAGATACTGCTTATTCATGCAGTGTAGTCCAATAAAAATTCAACACTGGGTCCTACCAGCATGCCATGGATTGCAATTTATAATCTATCTTTGAATTTCTCTACTCTTTTTCCTATTGAGATCCATTTTACTACCTCATTCCAGCATGTGGTGTGGTGTCACATCACATAGCAATAGCATTTACGTTTCTATACTGCTTAATAGTGAACTCAGCACTCTCTAAGCAGTTTGCAATCTGTAAGACAATTGCCTCCAACAATCTGGGCACTCATTTGACTGACCTACAAAAGGATGGACGTCTGAGTCAACCTTGGAGTCCTGGGATGAAATTCACAATGTTGTGGCTGTGTAGGGTTGCCATCCCTGAGGACCTCCAAACCGGGAAAAATGTAGGACAAGGTTTAAAAATGTAGGACCTTTTTCCCCCTGGCAAAAAAAAAGGTCCTACATTTTTAAACCTTGTCCAAGGCCTGGCTGGGGCCTGGGAGACAGCATCTCCAAAGCCCCAGCGAGGCCTTGGAGGACTCCGCGATCGCGGAGCCGCTGCCAGGGCCTGGCTGGGGGGGAATCCCAGGGGCGGGGCCAAACTGGGGCGGGACCGTGCGGACCTGCCCCAAACTGGGAAAGTCCCGCACCCAGGCAGGATATGGCAACCCTATGGCTGTGGCATTACTGGCTGTGCCAGAATTTAACCACTGCACCACCATGGCTCCATCACATCTACAACTATTGTTAATGTACAGAGATTAAAGCCATGGTGAGGACCATTGTTATGAGGAATCCTAGTCCCTCATAACAATGGTCTTCACCATGGTTTTAATCTCTGTTTATGAAGAACCATGGATTATTATATTATTACTTTACATTAAGCATGGCTGGACATGTAACATGTCCAATGCAGAAAACAGAAGTCACAGAAAGGGTATATGAGATTAGAATAGAGTCTAGAGGAGAAGTCTGGAGGGGGGAAGTTCATGCTCCCAAAGTTAATTTCTGATTTGGCAACCATGACGGGTAGTGAGCTATTACTGAAGTCTGTGTTGGCCTGTTTGCAGGTGTTACTGGGTATGTGTTGGAGTCTATAAACTCTTCTATCCCTTCTACCCATAATAGTGGTAATGGTGTGGAACAGATAGCTTATGCTTTCCAGCAAGTGGTCAGATTAGATAGCATCTTTCAGTTTTCCTCTGTGACTATGACTAAATGTTGCACTTGGAGACCAGATCTGAAAACAACCAAACATATTGAGTACCACACCTAGGAAGACATGGTTGAACTGAAATATCTGCTTGTTGTTGCAGGCCAAGGGGTGAACTCTGTGACACTGCAGAAAGCAAGATCTAGGTCTCTTACCTCATAATTCAATCCCAGGCTGTGCTGCGTTCCAGTCTGCACCAAATCAGTTTTACGCACATGAGAAGCAAACACAATGAGAAACATCATAATACAACACTCCCAGTAATAAAAATTTTGTAGTCCAAATAATGCTGTGCAACCTCAGTTTCCTCAGGCGATTTACAGGCCAGCTGTAGCACACAGAAAAAAAAGGAGCTACAAGGGTGTTGCTACATATCAAACATTTGCAGCTTTTAAGTCAGGAAGGCAATTGAAAGCCTCAAATCACCACAAACCGCTATCTTCTCATTTTTATGACAGTGATCAAACATGTATCAAGATGCAAAACACACATATTCACTTTTGTGGCTGATGCATGCACTGAACAGACTGAATGATGACAAGCTCTACCTGTTGAATTTCTATCTGCCATGTAGCTGTTTCATTCCTAGAACTTTACACATGAGGCAGTAAATCTCAACTGGACCAGAATAATTGCTTAGGATCACCAGAAGTCAGAAATGACTTGTAGGTACACAACAGCAACTAAATAATGTCTTTGTCTGGGACTTAACACATGATGTTGGCCCCCTTCTGTTTTTTTCTCCTGGTGGAAAGATTTCTTTTTATTAATGAAAATACTCTGTTAAAGACCTCCTTTTCAGGTACTGCTGTGCTACCATTTGCAATTTGTTGTTGTTGTTTGCTTTCTAGTCATATTCTGACTTATGATGATTGTAAGGTGAATCTACCATTGGGTTTTCTTGGCATGATTTGTTCAGAGGAGGTTTGCGTTCACTGAAAGCATGTTATTTGCCCAAGGTCACACAGTGGGTTTCACTGCCAAGCTGGGGATAGAACCATGGTCTCCAGAGTTGTAGTTCAACACTCGAACGACTATGCTATGCTGGCTTTCACCATTTGCAATGCAATAATTCAGTGGACTTTATCACACGGGGAAAATTGGAAGGTTAACCAAAGGCTAATCCAGGGTCATCCAAGGTATTTAATGTAATTTCTCAAAAGAATTTCAAACGATGTTGCATGCAAACAAAAGGCAATCCCAATGCAATCGTGAGACATCCCTGGGAATAGCTAAATTTGGAAAACTATTGGATTTATAAATCCTGTTCCACTGTGAATTCGCTGTCAATTCATATTTGCGTTACTATGAAATGCTATTCCAGTTTAGCCATGGGATCCCACCTGTCAGAAACAAACTACA
Organism: Sceloporus undulatus; assembly: GCF_019175285.1. NCBI lineage: Eukaryota > Metazoa > Chordata > Lepidosauria > Squamata > Phrynosomatidae > Sceloporus > Sceloporus undulatus. The sequence continues at coordinate 222,272,569 of NC_056523.1, forward strand.
ATTCCCATGATCCTTTGCTGTGATGTTCCTTCCTGTACTCCTTGGCTGCTGAGTGGAAAGCAGCTGTTTTTGGAGGAAAGAGCGAAGGGGGGGGGGTAGGTAAAGATGAGGAGCCTGAGCATGCCTCCTGCCTCGTCCTTATTGCTGTCCACCTCTAATGTCTGAGACATAGAGAAATATATTTGGGTGTCATCAGCATACTGATAACACCCCGCCCCATGTCTCCAGATGATCTCACCCAGTGGCTTCATGTAAATGGTGATACATTCCTACATGTGAAAAAGACCAATGACATTTTAATACTAATTTTGAGTGGTCAGAGGTTGGTCAGTGGGTGGGCTTTAGGTCTGGTTTAAATGCCCATTGCTTACCAGTAATCAGGAGAAAAGGAGAAGGGATCAACATTTTCATTTTATTTCCTTTCGATTTGCAAAGTAACAGGAAAACTTTAAAATGTTTTTTCTTTCTCTGTTGGCAAATGACTCCCCTCTGCAACTGGGACTTGTCAGAGAAGCCAAGAAAGGAAAACTTTGTTCACTGCCCCTTCCCCTCCTTTTGCAGCTCTGGAGTCACACATGCACACATGCCTGGAAATGTAAGTGGACAGTTTAGTGGAAATGTAAGTGGACATCTGTTTCATTTCCCCTCTTCTGTTGTTCTTGTTGTTAAATTCAGGCTTGGTTAATCACTGAGAGATTAATTGCTACTTTAGCTCCTGGCTTTCATCTGCCAGCGATCAATCAAAATTATCAAAAGTCGTGAAGCTGCCCATCCACAAGGAGAAAACCCACCTTTTAAATTTCATTTTATATTTCTGAGGAATCATCTGTGTGTGTGTGTGTGTCAAACTGCGAAAAGGGGGCAGGAGTTACGTTTTGAAAGAGAGAGTGGGTGGACAGTCCTAAATGCTGTGTGTGTGATAAGCTGTTAGCACAAAATTTGCAATGCTGGAAAGGTTCCCTAAAGTGCAACAGGGAAGACAGTAATCCAAGTGCATAGAGATTTTGAAAACAACAGTATTTTAGCAAGAGAACTGCCTTGTGTGATAAGGACCAGATGTTCTAACCACAAAGGAAGACAAGATACCACAAAATGTGGGACATTAAAAAAAAAGTTGGATATTACAAGATAAAATAAAAAAATAAAAACTACAGTATAAACACTTGTATAAATGTAAATGCATGCGTCTTAGCCATGCTCAAAGTGGAGGACATTTTAGAAGTCCTCTTGGGCAGAAGGCTGAAATGTAGGGCATGTCCTGGAAAAGAAGGATATCTGGTCACCCTGCTTCAAGTGAAAGAAGGAAAGAAAAGGCATCAGCAGTGTTGGGCAGAAGCCTGAATTATGGTGGACTGCATTGGGAGGGATGTCATATTGAGGAGGGAGCAAGCTTGTTTTCTGCTGCTCCAGAGACTAGGACCCGGACCAATGGATGCAAGCTCCAAGACAAGAGATTCCACCTCAACATTAGGAGGAACCTCCTGACAGTAAGGGCTGTTCGACAGTGGGACACATTCCCTGGGAGTATAGTGGAGTCTTCTTCCTTAGAGGTCTTTAAACAGAGGCTGGATGGCCATCTGTCGGGGATGCTTTGATTGAGAGTTCCTGCATGGCAGAATGGGGTTGGACTGGATGGCCATTGTGGTCTCTTCCAACTCTACGATTCTATGAGGAGCAGACCATCTCAACCAACGTATTTGCTTCATATAAAAGCATACATTCCTTGTCCTCTCAGACTTGCTCAACCATTTGGAAACAAAAGATGAGATAAGAGCTAAATGGACCTATTTACCTTCATACAAAGTATTTTGCCACATGAGCTTCAGCCTGATGCCCATCTTAAACAATTTGTCTGATTTGAAGGCTGCTTTCCAAGAGCAGGATTGCAGTTTAGCTTGTAACTCTGCCTCTTTGAGTAGGGGTCAACATCTGGAGCATGGACATTGGCTTCAAAGGAGGCTTTGTTGAAGAAGACAGTGCATCTGGACCAAATCTGTTAGTTAAGCTCTGTTTAAACTGTAGATACAAAGGACTCCTGGTATCCATTGGGGTTTGGTTCCAGACCACCATCATCCTGTGCATACCAAAATCCATGGATGCTCAAGTATGAATGTATACGATGGCCTGGTAAAATGGTGTCCATTATATAAAATGGCAAAATCAAGGTTCAATTTTTGGAATTTTTTTGGAACATTATCAAGCCATGTATAGTTGAATCCATGGATGCAGAATCTGTGGATATGGAGGGCTAACTGTATTAGCAAGCCACTGTGGTCAAAGAGGGGTTTACACCAAATTCTTCTTGCAACCACCTAAAGTACTTGAACACATTTTCTTCAGTAGGTAGCTGACCCAGTCAGTTCAAGCTGTATACATTACTTTTTTGTTGGCCATCAACAAGCATGGATTGCCCTGTTTGGCTTGTTAGTATCATGTGGTTTCTGAGATGATGAGAATTCTGAAACAATCTAAACTACAATCCTGTTTTTGGAAAGGAGCCTTGAGATCTGTCAGATTGTTTAAGATGGACTTCAGTACCTTTGCAAAGTGCCTGCAATTTCCATGTCTGGTCATAGTCCAAGGTGACCTAGGGAGGAGGGAAGAAGATAGCGGTTCCACAGAGCCTAAGGTTGAATCTCAAAATAACCACTTCTGTAGCTTAGTTTCATGACTTAACAGTGGGGGGAAAGCAGAGTTATGAATATGCTCTTGGATTATAAAACTAGCTAAATGGGGCAATTTTTACAAAAGCAGTGACCAATGGTGGTGGGTGGCTCACGTGCCATCAGGAAGGTGAAATCCACCTTCCTCTTGATCCCTGCCCCTCGTGGTTAGCGGCCCAGGGGGGACCGGTAGTAACTATTTTGTTACGCCGGATTATTAACACCTCTCTCAGGGATGGGCGATTTCCATCGGATCTTAAATTGGCCATTGTAAGACCGATCCTAAAAAAGCCCTCCCTTGACCCCCTGGTACATAATAATTATCGGCCTGTTTCTCTGCTACCATTTTTGGGGAAAGTGATCGAGAGGGCGGTTGCGCTCCAGCTTCAGTCGGTCTTGGATGAAACGGATTATCTGGATCCATTTCAAACTGGCTTCCGGGCGGGTCACGGGGTTGAGACGGCCATGGTCGCCTTGGTCGATGATCTCCGTCTGAGCGCTGACCGGGGAAGCGTGTCCCTGTTGGTGCTCTTGGACATCTCAGCGGCTTTCGATACCATAGACCATGGTATCCTTCTGGGACGCCTGGCTGAGGTGGGAATCGGGGGCACTGCGCTCCAGTGGTTCCGGTCCTACCTCTCTGGGAGGTCCCAGATGGTGCAGCTGGGGGACGTGTGCTCCAGCGAGCGGGCCCTTAAAACTGGGGTCCCTCAAGGAGCCATTCTGTCTCCCATGCTATTTAACATTTACATGAAACCGCTGGGAGAGATCATCCGGAGACATGGGGCGCGGGGTTATCAGTACGCTGATGACACCCAGATTATTTTCTCTATGTCTCCGACTGGTGCAGTGACCGGGGATGGCGTCTCTCCTCTCGTGGCCTGTCTGGAGTCAGTAATGGACTGGATGAGGAAAAACCGACTCAAGCTGAATCCAGAGAAAACGGAGGTACTAGTGATAGGTTCTCCCGGTCCAGGAATGGCGGTGGTTCCACCTGTCCTGAACGGGGTCACGCTCCCTGTAAAGGACTCCGTGCGCAGTTTGGGAGTGCTTCTTGACTCGTCGCTTCATCTGACTGCTCAGGTGAATGCGACGGTCAAGAGCACTTGTTATCAGCTTCGGCTGATTCGCCAGCTGCGCCCATATCTGGACCGGAGGGACCTAGAAACTGTGGTACATGCTCTGGTAACTTCGAGATTGGATTTCTGCAATGCACTCTACATGGGGCAACCCTTATACCAAACTCGGAAGCTGCAAATGGTACAGAATATGGCAGCCCGGCTGGTCACTGGCGTATCCAGGACCAGCCACATAACACCTGTACTTAAAGATCTTCATTGGCTGCCCGTTCGCTTCCGAGCTCAATATAAGGTGTTGGTTATCACCTATAAAGCCCTAAATGGCTTGGGCCCAGGATTCCTAAAGGACCGCCTCTCCCCGTACAATCCGCCTCGCACCCTCAGAACATCTGGGCAGCAACTGCTGAAGGCGCCTGGGGCTAAGCGCGCTTCTACGTCTAGAAGGGCTTTTTCTATAGCTGCCCCAGCACTTTGGAACACGCTGCCCATTGAGCTCCGCACATCTACCACCCTGGCCCAATTTAGGAAGGATCTTAAGACCTTCCTATTTAAGCAGGCATTCCCCGATTAAGTTCCAGTGGGCCTCCCCTCCTCTTCCGTGGCCATGAGGATGGGCGACGGGGCTTTTATTCCGGTTTTTAGTTTTTGTGAATTGTTGTCTGTTGTTTATTGTTTTTAATTGTATCTGCGTGCACTTGATGTACTTTTGTAAGCCGCCCTGATCTATTTGGAAGGGCGGGGTAGAAATAAATTTTATTATTATTATTATAATAAGTTTTAGTTCCTATTTTAACTGAACTACTTTGGAACTAGGATTCTGCACATCATAGTTCGTCCAAAGTTCATGGACTAAACCAAGAGTTGGTTAATCACATAGTGACATGGGAGCCATCAGCCACCACTGGCCACTGCTACCAAGTCCAGTCTTTGGCCTCTAAGGCAGAAAATCCAAATGGCATGCTCTTTGATAGAACAATAGAACAGTAGATTAAATAAAAGGCCATTTGTTGTAATTTAAGCGCAACCCAAATTTTCTACCTGAATTAACTACTCACTGTCTCATACATGAACTATTTATTTATTTTATTTCTATGACACCTTTCTCCCAAAAGGAACCCAAAACAACCTCTTTTTCACTTTTTTTAAAAAAATAAGCATTACAGATGCTTATAAATGGTTTCATTGGCAACACTTCCCACATCCCTGAAATATGATGAGACTTGGATTACTTCACTGACCACACTTACTTCCAACTCTTGTTAATTTCTCATTAAAATAATAATAATAATAACAACAACAACTGGATATCATAAAAAATATTTATGTGAGGCATCTCTGTATAATGGCAGGGAACACTCCCACTGTGACGCAACAAGGTCATTGCAACTAAAGTTATAGCATTACTCCTACAGAGTCTACATATTTTAGACCAGCCGTAGTTTTCCTTCAGGTGGTAAACCTGTGTCTAGGTTACAGCATTTCAGATTACAGGGGGAAGCTCACTTGAGAGAACATTCCTCCACACATTTAAAGTTATCTTCACACAGAAAACTAGCGTATAAGGGAGAACCTCTGTACCCAATCTTCTCCCTGACATTTAGTATTCTATAGGCACAGATTCTGCATTTCAGGGAACATTCTGTGACAACCATCTCCACCTTGACTCTGAAGTGGTATACAGCCTATATTTAAATTTGCACATGGAAATTTGAAAATCTGTAAAGCGAAAATCAAACATTTCTTCTAGAATATTTTGAGCTATAACAAGATGTTCCACTCCTATACCTTTGGACTTTCTCTCACTTTTATTTGTTGTATTCCCTGCTTTTAAAAATGAATTTGTTTTGAACTGAATGTAAAATGGAAGAAAAGCTATCAATTATTATTATTCCAGTGGGATTATGGGTGAGTGGTGAATCAAAGCCTGGTCTAAGAGTCTGATTGCATTTGTGGAATAAATGTTCTTTTAATGAACTGAATATTTGTTGAATGCAATCTGAAAATTGGCAGGCAGGAAATGGTTGACAATTCTACTGCTTGCACAAAATGTATTCTTCTGTCTCTATGGTGCCAAGTCTTTTGAGAAACATATGGACACTGCTATATTTTAACTTGGACTCTTTCTCTCAAATCATGTCCGCATGGATGAAAACAAATGTTCCTTCCCCAACTTGTTTAGACAGCACACAGGGCCAAAACAGGTGGAATATGGATCCAATCTTTGCTCCAGGACAATTCTAGGGAGTAAAAAGGAGTCTCATTTGCTCTGAATCAAGTCAGAAACTCTGGAGAATCCCATGGGTGTGTAGGCTTCATGCCAGTGTGAGGACAGCGGAAGACGTATTGTTGGGTTGGTGAAAGAGATTGCGTTGGTAGAAGAGGTCAGTGTCTGTGGATGGACAGCTGACCTCTGGGAGTGTATGGACAGTGTTGCTGGTATCAGCTTGTTGTTGGTGCCAGTTGTGCAGAGAGCTCAGCCTCCCTGTGGATCTCGAAGCTCCTACAATAAGCTCACTCACTAAATCACATACATGTCACATGTGCAATGTATATGTAAACTTGTAGTGTTTGTACTACTTTTGTTTTTTGTGGGTTTTTTTAGAATGATTTCATCTCTTACGGAGACCTTGTTTTCACTGTGTGATGCCACTGCTGGGATTGCTGCTGCTGATGATAGTTGATTAATTTTTGTTTTGTATTGCATTTTAAACTGCTGTCAGCCACCTTGAGCAATACAAATGCTGAGAAATTATAGGATAGACAAATCTTTGATAAGTAAATAAGGGGGTTGCAATATCCGCTCTAGTATAGGCATGCCTAGAGAGCTACTCAGCCTAGGGAGGAACAATTTCCACTTAGCGTCTGGGAAATAGGAGGCTAAAATTCTTTAGGCCCAATGAATAAATCTAAATCACTTGTGGGTGGTGGGGGCAGTAAGTGAGGAAGAGGCAAAATGCAATCAGCTGGATGAGCAGCACCACAAAACTGAAAATGATGGGATTCATCTTCAGACCGAAAATAATAATAAGCAAATGAGACCTGCAATGAAATGTTGTAGAGTGGAGTGCCCAGTGCATTCATCCCACCTGTGGTTTGCTTATCCCGCCTAAAAGCAGTCAGTCGGCAATCTGTGGCCACTGTAAATGTCCAGTCATCTCTGAGCAATTTGGGACCAGAAGGTGCTCTCCTACAGTTTTATTGATGTTGTTGTTTTGTGCCTTCAAGTCATTTCCAGGTTATTTCCACCTTTCCTCAGATGGTTCTATTATGGGGATTTCTTGGCAAGGTTTGTACAGAGGATGTTTGCCATTGCCTTCCCCTGAGGCGGAGGTAACTCAATGGGTTTCATGGCCAAGCGGGGAATCCAACCTTGGTCTCCAGAGTTATAGCAATCCCACCCACCCACCCAAAGCTTACCAATGATTCCCATAAAGAATGTCTGGGTGGTGGATGGATGTGTGTGGACACTGTTGCTTTAAACATTGGTCTTCCAGGTGTTGGACTTCAGCTCCTCAAAGGCCCAGCCTGCTTGGCCAACAGTCAGGAATTCTGGGAGTTGAAGTCCAAAACATCTGGAGGACCAATGTTTAGGACCACACTGCATAAGCATTCTTTGTCAAGACATCAGAAAGAGAAGAGCATAAAATAAAACAAACAAATGATAAAAGGAGAACAGGAAAAGCAATGAATGAAGGGCAGTAGGAAAGTAGCTTAGGGAAATAGGTTAAGTACTTTTTATATTGATATTTTATAGGTGGAGTGTTTATACAACATTTTGAACCTATGCCTCTATGATGACTTGGTTGTTTTCAGTAAATATATGATGTGCAATGTGGATATTGCCCCAGTTTAGCAAGGGCTGTGCAGATGCCCTCTACATAGATGACCTGCTCATCCTCTTATAGATTCACCACATATTTATTTTTTTAAAATCAACTTGTTTTAATGGTAGCCACTACATAGAATTAGATCCACAAAACTCATGTCCTTCCCTGAGAGAATGGTTGCATCAGATGACTTATGTCCTCAGCTGTTTCTGCTCAAAATGTGCACCTTAGCATTCATCATTAAATATAAGTTCAAATATCTTTTTTATGAAACCACAAAGTCAATTTAATGGTCCTTTCACAGGAAGGAGAAGAAGGAGGAGGAGGACAATGACTTATTTCTTGTATAATTTTGTGTGTGTGTGTGCGTGCAGGTTTTCAAGTCTCCTGTCAACTTATGGCAACCTCATGGATTTCATAGGGTTTTCTTGTTGTGTGTTTTCAAGTAGTTTCTGACCTATGGCGACCATAAGGTAAACCTATCATGGGGTTTTCCTGGCAAGATTTGTTCAGAGGAGGTTTGCCAGTGCCTTCCCCTGAGGCAGAGAGCATATGACTTGCCTAAGGTCACCAATGGGTTTCATGGCTGAGCTGGGACTCCAGCCCTGGTTTCCAGAGTCATCATCCAACACTCAGACCACAACGCCATGCTGGCTCTCTACGGATTTCTTAGGCAAGGAATATTCTTTCCTGTAAAATATAGGCTACAGCACCTGGTATTTGTTGGCAGTCTTTCAATCAAGTTGCCTGACTCTGCTTATCAAGTTGGCTGATCGAAGACCAGACAGGATCTGGTGCCTTTAGGGTATTTAGGCTCTTACATCGTTGTTGTTGTTGTTGTTGTGTGCTTTCAAGTAATTTCTGACTAATGGTGAACCTATCACAGAGTTTACTTGGCATCATTCCTTCAGAGGAGATTGCCTTTGCATTTGTCTGATGCTGAGAAAGTATGACTTCCCAAGGTCGCTCAGTGGTTTTTTTGTGGGGTTTTTTTTTTTTTTTTTTTGACTATGTGGCCATATTCTAGAAGAGTTTATTCCTGACGTTTCGTCTGTAATGCAGGCAAAATGTCAGGAATAAATTCATATCGAAAATGGTCACAAAGCCTGAAAAAAACACAAAAAGCTATGGATGCCAGCCATGAAAGCCTTCAACATCACCCTGTGGGTTTCCATGACCAAGTGAGGAATTGAACCCTAGTCTCAAGTTGGTGGTAGTCCAATGGTAGTCCAATGCTCAAACCACAACACTGCAGCCATTCTTGCTCTTACACAATTACAGCATTATATTATGCTTCAATTGTTATGGTTCCACCTTATCGCATTCTTGGATTTGCATTTTAGAAAAGGCTATTTAGAATTTCCCGCCAGAGAGCTCCTCTAGTGTCTCACCGAACTAAAAATCTCAGGAGTATACAGTGGAATCACAATTATATAACTGTGTAGTTTGAAAAGACTCCAGATCAAATCAAATGTATTTTTACTGTAATAATATCAACATAAAATATAATATTAATTATATAATCTGAATATATCAATGAGATGAAATTCTGAACACACTTCTCTTGCACTTAGGCCCTGTACACACTGGCCATTAAGGCCGGCATGGTGTAGCGTCCTCACGATGTGCTCCCGACTCCACCCTCAGGGTGCCCTGATGCTGCACATTTCTCCACAAGGTGCACAGCATCATGGCACTCCTCTGGTGCTGCATCCATATGACGTATAGCCATGGCAATGTGGCTCCTTTTTACATCCTTGAAAGGCCAGATCAGGGCCATGGGGTGAGGTTGCCATGGCCCCGAACCAGCTAGCAAAGGGGGGGGGGGGGGGTTGCACCATCCCTTAAGGCTTAGGGGATGTATATATAGCCCCATAATGGGATTTACATCCGCATAGGTATATTGAAGATTGATTTGGAAACCACTCAACATACGTACACAATAAACTTGAAAAATAAAGTTGGATTGATCAAAATTGTGGGTTTAGTTTTGGAGTAAGTTGTTCTACAGACCACCCCCAAGGGGCAGCCTGCAGCCACCTCTCTCTGTGCTGGATCAGGGCCATGACAACTGCACACCATTGCCCCTTAGACCCCTAAAAAAAGCTTCGCTCTGTAGCATAACAATCTGGGACAGATGGGGAAGTGCAAAATTCATTTTAAACTTCTCTTTAGGATGAAATGTATGTGAAAATCAACATGTGTTAACTTGGAGTCCTAAGACAGTTGTATAAGTGAACCCACAAAAATAAGGGATTAACCCAGGTGTCAAATCAGGTCTCCAGCAGAACTGGTACAGTCATCCACCCCGAGTGACAATCAATATGCTTATGGCCTCCCATGCTCTAATTTATAATCTCTGCCTGGACTGAATCATATAATCATAACTATATGACATAGCAAACCTAGTCAAGCTGGTTCCTGCCCACAGTTGAGCTCTGTGCCAGGTAGCATTGGAAGAGAAAGTTCCAAACTGTTAAGAACTCTACAACATATGTGGAGAGGAAGAAAATTCCATACAAGAGGCAGTCGCTCAAAACTCAGTAACATTCTTCCAGATTACTATTGCTGCTGGTACAGCTGAATAAAAAATGAAAAAGTGAAGACAAACTAAGGCGCAGTACAGATCACCCAAAATGGTGGCCTGCACTCACCCCTTTTAGCTCTGGAGGGATGCTGCAGCCTCCAAACAGCGCGGCATCCCTCTGGAGTAAAAAGAACCCATTTTTTCCAGATTCTTTTTGCATCACCTGGGTTACGTTGTGAGTGCACCAGTGGCAGACATGTGACATAAGCGATGTGCAGCAACATTCAGACACTGCACATCGCTTACGCCAAGATGGCGACCCCCATGTGGACGGGAGGCCACCATTAGGCTACCATCCACAAGTCATAGGGTTCCAGACCATGCAGTTGCTGCATGGTCTGGAACCCTACTATCGCCGCTGCCATGCCACATTTGGGCCATCTGTTTCAATCCCTAATATGATACAGTGCCTCTTCAGGCTAGGCAGCTGCTTAGGATGGAGTAGGCAAGTGTCAGGATTTCACCACACTTTTTAAGGGTTTAGCCTTTTTTTCTGGGTGTCTGAGAGGTTGTTCAGATGTTGTTTTTTAAGTAGGTACATGTGAATGACTTCATTCATGGATTCTGGGTTTGTTATTCACACACTATGCAATCGCATCTCTACGCATCTCTGTGAGTTCAGTTGCTCACACGTGTCAGCACTCAAATAAACATGGAGTTGGCAATGTGAATGTATTTGAAACACATTCAAGGATTGCAGAGTTTAATCCCGAATTATCCTGAAGCTATTCGCATCAGTTATTTACACTGCCAATGATGTGAATCTTTTTTTTTTAAAAAAAACTAAGGAAAAAAACTGGTATCGATTATTCTGGGTTAAGTGATCTTTTTGGCAGCCACTCCCAAAATGTAATTAGGTGCATTCAGGATGCATGTGAACAACAGAGATTGAACCCAGATTCATCCTGGATTATTTTCACCATCTGTATAGGGCCTAAGAGAAGAGGACAAGAACAAGGGGGCAAGGAATGAAACTGAGCCAAGCCCTCTGACTTCAAGGAAGGTCAAATCAAGTTCAGAGTCCAAATATCCTCTATAATCATGTTACTGGCAGGTAGCAAAAAAGAGCAACCCAGGGGAGCAGTGAGAAATCAGAAATATTGTTTTATAGTATGTGTTGCTGCAATACATCTGGAACTTCAGAGCACTTGAATGTGGTTCCACAGGTAAGGGTGCTTGCATGCCTTTCTCCTGTCATTGGGAAAAAAGCATTGTTGCTGCCCTTGTTCGGCATCCTTAATTATACCCTGAATGAAGATTGCAGCATCAGATCACAGTTTGCTGCCAACACACCATGCAAGTTCCCTCTTACTTGGCCCTGGAACAAATTTCAAGGATATTTTGGCAGGGCTGTCTTGTTTAGAAAGCAGAGAAATGCAAGCATTACCTGGCAATAGGAGGAGTGAACAACACAGTGGACCAGTAGGAGACCTGAAGCATCCAGGAGGTTGTGCCATGGTATGGGTGACTTCCCCTGTACTCTATGGGTCATGGAAGAAAAATGCTAATGTTGTTGCCATGTACCTCCCACAGAGAGCTGACATGCTGACAGCACATCTCTGACCTCCCACAGTTTTCTCACCACTGCACTAATGAGGCCTCTGGTGCAAGACCATGTGCTCTGAGGTTCCTTTCATACTACTTTAAGTGCTGTGGCGCCATCCTATGGAATCCTAGGATTTCTATGGCATATTTAAAATTCTCACTCAGAGAACTTGTTTAATCAAATTACAAATCCCAGCATTCCACTGGATGGTGCTATGGCACTTAAAGCAGAATAACAATGGTAAAATTGTGCAGAGTGAAAGGGGCGTCTAATGCTTGTATTACATGCATTTTACCATTATTTATGTGTTGTTGTTGTTGTTGTTGTGTGCCTTCAAGTCATTTCTGACTTAGGGTGACTCTAAGGTCGTGATGGCAAACCTATGGCACATGTGCCATCGGTGGCACATGATGCCATTTCACCCAGCACGGGCCAGGGAGAAGGATGAACAGGCAGGGGGAGTGGGTGCAAAGGGAGCAGAAAATGACCAGCCAGTCAAGCAGTGACTGAGAAGCCTCTTGATGGCATGGGTAAGAGGCTTCTCACTGTCTACTCAGCCAGCTGCTTGGTTGCTATTCCCAAGGTGACCAATGTAAAGGGAGCAGTGATCAAGATGGTGGTTTTGAATTTGCAGTAGAAAAGTAGACCTAATATGCAATTGGGGTGGGGAGGTTCTAGAGTTGTTTCCCAAGGAAAAGGGGTTGGTAGCCCAAAAATGTTTTTGGACCACTACTCTAGGTGAAGTGCTTAACCTGCAATCCTACATTCATTTATCTGAGTGTAAACACCATTAAACTCAATGAATCTATCAGAGTCCAAAGTGTTGGTATAGAGCCATATGTGAAAGTGTAGTGGGACTCGGGGAAACCATGGTTCGAATCCCCACTCAGCCATGGGGAACTCGTTGGATGACCTTGGGCTTGTCACACTCTCTAAGCCTCAGAGGATGTCTATGGCAAACCACCTTCGAATAAATGTTGCCAAGAAAATCCTAGGATAGGTTTGTCAGAGTCAGATTTGATGTGAAGGTACACAACCACACAACAAGATGTATATAAAAGCAAAAGTGGTACCAAAAGTTGTTTTTTTCCAGTTAGGGGTGTATGTGTGTGTTTAAAACCTACAGATATCAAATGCAAATCAGGAGGCAGGAACATTCCCGTATTAACTGTGGCCTCCCTCCCACCCATAGGTAATAATAGCAATTTTCTAAACTGCCTGGCTACCACTTGACAACTATTAGCTGGTCTAGTGCAGCCTGTGCAGATATTAGGTGTAAACATACATGTGTGGAGGAATCTAGCAATTGACTATAATTATACTTGCCACTACACCTGATCATTATACAAATTGCTTTGGCTTCTGGTTCTTCCAGACATAACAAAGAAGCACAATGGCACCATTTTCCTTTACAGAGCTTTTCTTGCCAATGTGTTGATTTGCCCATACACCCAAAACATTAACACAAGAACAAGAATACAATTTGGGAATTCTCTAGAACTTGATGCTAAAACTGGGAAAAACTCAGAGGGTGCCAATGGTCAGGATAAGACAGAAATGCTTTTGGTACCTCAGCTGCAGCTCTGTCTGGAAAGGATGGGCCTTTTTAGTTATCCATTGTAAAGTGGTTTGAGCATTGGACTATAACTCTGGAGGTAAGGGTTCAATTCTTTGCTCAGCCATGGAAACCCACTGAGTGACTCTGGGAGAGTTATGCACTGTCAGCCCAGAAAACCTTGACATAGGGCTGCTTTAGGGTCACCATAAGTCAGAAATGACTTGTAGGCACACAGTAATAACATGTTGCTCTAGTAACATCCGAGTTGTAATCAACTTTTTGTAGAGATATCTTTAAAAGATGCTTCAGAAATACTGACTTATTCAAAAGACAGTCAGTCATTCAAGAACTGGTAAGGAGGCAGTGATGCATCCAAAGTTGTATCTCAGGACTGAGGACCAGGGCCCTGCAGTCCAGGGGGACTTTCAAATTACCACCTTTTATGGGCGGGCAGAGGAAAGTGGGAAACAACAAACAGGCTTAGCAATAAACCTGGGCTGGCATGGGTAAGCCAAGGTCCACTGAAATAAACAGCAATAGCTGCTGCAGCATTTTCAAACTGCTTGTGAAAGCATTTTATAGTCAGGAAGTGATGAATCATGGTTTTTGGCATTTGTCTTCTTATTTTACTTTTTAAAGTGATTATCCTTTTCTGTGACTAATTAATATGTCTAACATTTGGGCAATAGAAGCAAACTCCATTTTATTTTTGTACCTGGTGCTGCTACAATTAATATAAATTTAAAATGTAATGCTACATAGAGTAATGCTTTATTTGCATCAGGTTTTTTTTCCCAAACAGTCTCTCCCCTTCCCACCCCAACATCAAGAATGTAGAAGCCACTTGTAAATCATGGGATGTCTGTGTGCATGGATTAATTGTGTGCCTCATAGCTGAAGCCCTAAACTTATCAGACTAAAGGACAACACCCAACCCAGTAAGACCATTAAGTCTACGGTCTATAATTCCCTAGTGCATGACTGCTGGTATGAACTAGGCATTTGGATCAAGTGACACTAATACTGTACTAGATGAACTGGCTGTAAGTATGTTCCACTACCAGCGATGGAGATTTGTGGATTGACTCAAGTCAGACTCAAGTTACTTCAATGATTTGACTTGGACTTGACTCAACAACAAATGATGCAGTAACTCAACTCAAGACTTGAATATTTTTACTGACTGTCTTGCTGGCCTAATTTCATCCAGAAACAGCAAATACATTAGCCAATGAGCTTGAAGTGAGCTGCTGAGGTCTACTCAGTAGTCCCTCTCATGTACACATCAGAGAAGCCTTCTAAAGCTTTTGAAAGACTTTAGAAGGATCCTTCCATCTCAAGCCCATTGCCTAATGTATTTGTTGTTCCCCTCTGATAATTATTTGACCCAACTTTCTGCATGTCTTCTTGATTTTCTAGTTATTGAAATCCACTCCTGACTCAAACACACAAACTTTGGCCACTCCGCCATGTTGTGGCCAGCCATTCCCATCAGTCCTAGCCAGTATGACTAATGGTAAGGAACTAAGAGAATTCTGGTCAAGAACATCAGGAGGGCCAAAGGTTGTCCATCCCTGCTACAGAGTTCATTAGCAGTTCACCTAGATTTGCAACACAGGTGATAGTAAGGGCCATGAATGAGAATAAGAGTAGGACACGGGTCCAGATGAGAGCCACACAGCAAGAAAAACAGATAAGTTCAATGAAGAAGAATGGAATGGTGTTAAAAAGTACATTAAGAAGAAACTAATAAAAGAAATAACCTAATTCCAATCAAAATAAAAATGGAACAAAATAAAGCAAAGCAAAATAAAGATCAGTAGAAAGCAAACTAGGTTAAACAAGAGAGAGACAACGAATACCTTTCCTACATGCGTATAA
>NC_056523.1:222287719-222293983 GCF_019175285.1 Sceloporus undulatus
TAATAATAATAATAATAATAATAATAATAATAATAATAATAATAATAATAGGTTTTATTTATATACTGCCCAATCACTGGGAATCCGAGCGGTTTACAATATAGGGGATAACAGACAGTTCCCTGCCCACAGGCTTACAATCTAAAAGACACGACACAAAAGGAGAAGGGAATGGTGAGGGGGGGGAGGGAATCAGGTCCAGCATTCTTCTCTCCCTCTGTATATGAACGAGCGCACACGTGTATATTAGCACGCATGTATACTTATATATATATATATATAGATATAAATATTAAGGAGTGTGGATACGTATATAGATGTGTGTGTGTGTGTGTGTGTGTGTGTGTATAAGCTTGAAAGGGAAAAATGGGGAAGGAGGAGGAAGAGGAGGGAGTGAAGTAATAAACGAGAAGGATAAGAAATTATTAGAGAAACATATATCTTTTGGGAAAAGAAATAAATATATCTTTTGACATTTGATCTGCTGTAATATAAGGATTATGGATGATCGAAATACAACTATAAAGCTTAGAGTTGGGGGAAGGACCTAGATGGGAAATCAGACAAATAGGAAAGGACAGAAGTCTAAACACCGCCCAGGAAGGGGAACAAAGCAAGAAGATAAGATATATGTAACCCAATACTATTTGTCACAATTTAGGCCATATGTATCATATGAGACCTACCGTATTATTGTATTGTATCTGTGTGTATTGTATCTGTGTGGTGTATTTAAGGTACTGTCTTGTTAAATTTTGTTCAAATAAAAAATTTTAAAAAAGAAAAGAAGAGAAAAACAGGCCAGCCTGACCAGCGATGAGAAGCATGCAAGCCCTAAGACCAGAAGGCACTTCATGACCAAGCAGTTTTTAAAAGGTAACCATCTGAAGTAATACTGCAAGCCATGGTTGTACAGTGCACTTCTGATCATGAGAAAATGTAACAAACAAGTGCCAAAAATATTAACTAGTGAGTTTGCTAAAATATGACATTTTGGGGACTTAGTAAGGTCCTTAGCATCCATGCATGCATGCATTGTACAAAATTACCTTTCGCATACAGGCAGGATGTTGATATGGAAAACTTGCTATTTAATTGCAGCTGTTTTATTTATTTGCTGTTAAATTTAGTATTGTTTTATCAAATGTGTTTGTTTCTGATGTGTGTGTGTATGTTTGTGCAGGGGTGTCCATATTCAGGAGCACGCTAGAAATTAATTACATGCTGGGAGACAGGCAGGATATATATTAAATAAATATATTATATACAAACCAAACAATAACAATGGGCAGGATCAGGAAATCCTCCATGTTTCCCTTCTTCCTCTGATCTGGTACAGCAGAGAAAAAGCACCCGCCAGACTAATGACTGTATGACTCTGTAATTAATGCTCAGTTAGTCTGCATTATTTGCATACTCAATCCAATGCAGCAGCATAACAATGCTATGCTTCCCAGAACTACAGGGAAGCTTACTTCCAGTAAAGACTGTTAACACCCCTCCCTGTAACATCTTATCTCTCATCCCTGGAATTCCCACATCACCCCATGTGCCCTCCACACATGCATGTGCCCCATGTGCCCTGGTCCAGAAGCAAAGGAAATCTTTCGCCTCTGCACATTTGAATGTCCACAATTCCAGGAATGAGTGAAACCACCACCTGCTGTGCAATTTCCCTGCCATTCCATGTGTCCCAAGCAGAGCTTGGAAAAGTTATTTTTTGGACTAGAGCTCCCTGAATTTCTCAACCAGAATCCCCTCTGGCCATGGTGACTTCAGATCCTGGGAGCTGCAGTCCAAAAGAGTATTGTTTCCAAGCCCTAGTTGCAGGGCATACTTCTCGTCTTTTCCTTGTTTTACATTCCATTCATGTTCAATATCTCTGAAATGAAGTTGTTGTTGCTGTTGTTGCGTGCCTTCAAGTTGTTTCTGATTTATGGCAATCCTAAGGAGATCCAGTTCATGTTCAATATCTTTGAAATGTTGTTGTTCTTGTGTGTCCCTCAAGTCATTTCTGACTTCTGGCAACACTAAGGCAAACCCATCACATGGTGTGACTCACCCAAGGTTACCCAATGGGTTTCCATGGCCAGGCGGGGAATCAAACCCTGGTTTCCAGAGCTGTAGTTCAATGCTCAAACCACACCACCACCCTGGCTCTCCATCTCTGAAACAGGAAGGTGAAAATCTGTCAGTATCATTCTCCTGAGTTTCTTAAATTCCTACCAACTTTCTCTTTGTATTCCCATTCTAGGATGGTGTAGTGGTTTGAGTGTTGAACTAGGGCACTGGGAGACCAGGGTTCTTATCCATACTCAGCCATGGAAACCCACTGGAGACTTTGGGCAAGTCACACACTCTCAGCCTCAGAGGAAAGCAAGGACAAATGCATCTGTCAAGAAAAACCTGTGACAAGTGACTTGAAGGAACACAACAACAATTCACTTTGTGTTCTTGTTTTTGTATTACAGTGCTAGAGATTTTTTTACAGACATTTATGCATTTTTTTAGCATATCTTTTATAAATACGCACATTTTTATACATTTCCCCCCCTAGGGTTACTGTATTTTGATAAGCAAAAAAGAGGAGACATTTACCGACTGACTACTTGAACCCACCGATCGCAATGATAATTCTCCCTTTAAATACCCCTACCATATCAGCTGTGATATTTGCAACAATAAATATTCCTATCCTTTATTATAATTAAATACATAAATTAAATACTATTCATTTGCTATTTAGTGAAATGTAATAACAACAACAATTTATCTGATTACAACTGAATTTTTAATACCTAACTGTAAAAGGAAGTGTGCTCAAATGATCACAGAGCTCTGGTGCTGTAACAAGCTACCATTCACAGAATTCCATAACATCAAGCCATGGCAGTTAAAGTGGTGTCAAACTGGATTATTTCTCCAGTGTGGATATAGCCTTTGCCTTAATCCAGCATATCTCTCCTCCTCCAAGATCTACAGTTTCTATAATCATGCTCTAAACCCATATCTTTTAAAAATCTGCCCATACAGAAATTTTAGATCTAAAGAGTGTGTCCAAGAAAAGGAAGACATGCGGCAACTGCTAAAATGTTAGTTTCCTTATGTCCCATTACTGGGAGAAAGGTGGGATAACAATGAATTAATTAAATAATATAAATAAATGAATAACCTGAGTGCCACTATGGTGTAGTGGGTCTGAGAATAGAACTACAACTCTGTAGTTTTGATTCCTTTCCTAGCCATAGAAACCTGCTGGATAACTTTGGACAAGTTAATCACTCTCAGCTCCAGAAAACCCAATAGCCCTCTGTCAAAAGCAACTTGAAGGCACACAACAAAAAACATTTCTAATGTGCACTTTTTGTATTTGAAAAATGTATACATTTTTAATTGTGCACATTTTTGAATGTTATAAATTGTACTGTTCTTTTATATTGTAAACCACTTGGAGTCTCATTTTTGTTTGAGGAAAGTGGGATAATAATAATAATAATAATAATAATAATAATAATAATAATAATAATAATAATAATAGAATGGGTCCTCCAACTATTCCAGAAAACGTGTAAATGTACAGTTTTCCAAAGCAAAGATGAATTCTGTGCCTTTGGCAGTCTCAAGAGATTCAATCGGGGCACATCCTGCCATACAGAAAAGGGAATCAAACTAAGTTCTTTCTATATATCCAGTATATATATTTTTAAAAAGTCTCCAAAGTTAGCATTATGAATCTGTCAGGTTCAGCCTAAATAAAGCTCTATCCCAAAAGAAAACCTTGACTTTCAAAAGTATATTTCTCTCAGTTGTTGTGAAGAAAATTACATTCTAAAGCCTTAAACCCCGAAGTTCTACTTTTGATAAATCCTTTTCATTTTAATTTTCATGATTTTTATCAAGGAAATTGATGGTGGTGGTGATGATAATGGTTACACTGTCCAAATACATGGCATTTTTAAAAGGATGAGGGTCAGGTCCCAGCCATAAGGGAACTGCAAACTAGAAATAGATACAAAAGAGATAGCAGAGGAAGGGGAGAGAAATAGAAGAAAATAAAAATGGGAAGATTTCGTTGTTATTGCAATCACAACAGGGTGACCAGATGTCACAATTGCAAAGGAGGACAAGGCATCGCAAAATGCAGGACATTCAAGGAAAAGAGGAGATTACCAAACAAAAGCTAAAAACACTAATATAAATAGAAATTCTTAGTCATACTCAAAATGGAAGACATTCTGAAAATCCTCCTGAACAGAAAGTTGGAATGTAGGGTGTGTCCTGGAAAAGGAGGATGCCTGGTTACTCTGAATCACAAGTAATTAGATTTAGTTGCAATGAAGGTGGGAACTAGGGAGTTACGCCAAATTCCTCACAGACAGTGAGTCACACTGGCTCTTTGTGCAATTTTCTTCTCTGTATGGCTTTTTACTTCTGCCCTAAGTCAGAGGGAAGCATCTAAACAGCCCTTCCAACTTTCCATATTACAAGAAAGATGCCTGACAAAAGGAAGGAGAAAAATTATGCAACGTTTCAAGGCCTTCTCCTAAGCTGTGAAAATCCTCCACAAATTTTGGCCCATGCTTTCCATTCTAAGCAGACGTTCCTACACAGTTAGGGGTTTTATATTTTGGTTTCTCCTCTTGATGTCTCTCACCCTCTAGAAAATTCAGTATTTTCAGTTTACGTTATCAGGGAAAGGTCAGCTTCAACATTTTTGTACCTGGTTCCCTTTTTCTCTTTCTTTGTCTCTGCACTAATACAGTGGGCCGTCCACTTTTGCTGGAGCTAGGGGCACAGGACCTCCATGAAAGTGGAAAAAAAACCCCGCAAATTTAAAAAGAACACCTTTTTTTAAACTAGAGGGAACACCTCTCTAAAAATCTCTAGGTCCTCCACTGCAATTCAGTGGCCATCATCCAGCAGAGGTTGGCCATAGAATTGCACTGGAGGATGTACAAATGCCTAGAGAAGTGTTTTCTGTAAGGCCCTTGTTACACAGAGGCATTTACGGTGGGCAAAATGTTCCTGAAGTGTTTCTGAAGCGTGAAGGTGTGATAGCATGTCGCACTTCTAAAACATAATTGAGGCATCCCGCTTCTCTCCCATTGTCAAAGCGTTCACGGAGAAGCCATTTTTTTAATAACGGGATCTTCCATTATATAAAAAATGGCTTCTCCGTGAATGCTTTGGCAATGAGAGAGAAGCGGGACTCCTTAATGATGTTTTAGAAGTGCGACACGCTATCATACCTTCACGCTTCAGAAACACTTCAGGAATGTTTTGCCCACAGTAAGGCTCCATGTGATAAGGTCCTATGAATCCCTAGGTCCTCCAGTGCATCTCTATGGCAGAGTCATTCTGGAAGACCTAAAGATTCCTAGAGAGAACATATTAATCAAATCTGTGAATAATCCAATCCACAAAAGTCAAAGCTGCAAATGTGGAGGGCAAACTGTCCATTTATGTCTCAGAAATGTACTTGAAGAGAAACACTACAGAAAAACACCACCTTCAACCAGACAATTACAATTATCTGCTTATTACTGAAGTGAAAAACCATGGCTATGGAAGTGGGATCACATGACAGAATGCTACCCAAACAAACATTTTAAAATGCTGTACATAGATTTAAAACCCACATTTGGGAGAGGTCTGGGTTAAAAATTTACCTTGACATATTAGCTTTCTATAACAATTATTATTATTATTATTATTATTATTATTATTATTATTATTTGTATTCCGCTTTTTCACAAAGGAATCAAAGCGGATTCCAACAGTATAATTCAAACATCAAACAATTAAAAATTCTATGTGAAGGATGCTTTTATACAGAGAAGCTTTCAGGAAAAAATAGTGCCACCTGCATTCTGATGTGGTGCAACCCAGCAGCAGGACACATGCTTTTGGGTGGAAAGGGCATTGACCATTTGCCTCTGCCATTTCAGCCATGGATAAGTTACTTGCAATTACTTCTTGAAATCTTCTGGTAACTGCTGCAGCACATACACCTCCCTCCATCCCTCCTTTGTGGCTGCTCATCCCAAGACCTTGAGTACATGCTATGTTGCCCCAAGATCCCTCCTCCTTTCTGATATTAAAATAATATAAAAGGACTGTCTGAGGCTCCCAGCTTCGAATACAACCCCACTGTGAGGAAATAGCTATACCATATAAGGAAACCCAGAACCATATTTGGGAATCCAGAAGGCTCAGCATGGAGAGGAACAAGAACACATAGTCAAGGAGAGATCGATCAGGAAT
>NC_056523.1:222294083-222298419 GCF_019175285.1 Sceloporus undulatus
CCATAGTGGTGGCTTTTAGGAGTTTCTTTAGCACAAAGACATGCCCTTTTGCCACCAGCTGTGTGCATGATGCCAGCGTCGGGGCGGGCAGTGTGCAGATGCCATGCCACCATTCTGTCCCGAGACCAGTGTTAAACGCAGGTCTGTTTACCCCCTAAGTCACACTCTCTCTGCCTCAGAGGAAGGCAAAGGCAAACCTCATCTGAACAAATCTTGTAAAAAGAAAACAACAGGATACGTTCACCTTAGGGTCACCATAAGTCAGAAATGACTTGAACACACACAACATCATCAGCAACAAATACCACAGATTGTAGAGAGAGAGATGCAAAGGGATGACCATCTTGTAAGCTCCTGGCCAAGATGAGGGCTGAACTAGGGTCTTCTAACCTTTTGTGTTGGTTGTTACATTATGATGTTTCCTTCCCCCTTCATTGAGAACTATATCTATATGTAATGGTGCATACATTATAGCTGGAATAAGTCCAGATTTATGCAGCCACCATAGTTGCCTGGTTATTGGGTCATGCTGGTTATTTCTACATCAGCCCCTGCTAAAACCGTATGTTTCTGAAGAAGTCACAGTGTAGTTGTAAGGGCGGACGCAAAGAAAGCAACGTTACTGATATAACATGTGAATTGGTCTTTGAAACCCTATCTTCAGACTCTTACCTAATAACTATTGTTTTCTTATTATACAAAAAAGAGCTAAAATAGATATTCTTAATATATACACAGTGGTTTGCATGTTGGACTCTTGCTCTCGAGACCAGGGTTCAGTTCCCAGCTTGGACATGAAACCCACTGGGTGACCCTGGGCAAGTCACACACTCTCAGCCTCAGGGAAAGGCAATAGCAAATCTCTGAACAAATCCTGCCAAGAAAACCCCATGATAAGTTAACCATAGGTTTGCAATAAGTCGGGAATATTTGAAGGCACAAAACAACATCTAACTATACGCACTCTCTCACCCACTCATCAGAATGCTTCAGTCTGCTGGACTGTCATAGATAATATACCTATGGAGCAGTGAGGGTAACTCTCATAACTAACAATAAAACGCTTTAAAAATGAAACACAGTTTCACAAGAAAAGTAATTAAGTTATCCCTTTTAATGTTTAACTCATGTTATCAAGTTATGTCTTTTTTACTGCAACAAGGAATTGGTCTTATTATTTGTAGCTACTTCCTTCCACATTCTGACACCAGAGATAATCAGATGGGAAAAGGACATCCTTGTCCCGTCCTTCCTGCGCAATCGCGGGAAGGATTTTCACACGACGTCACGCTTATCTCATTGTCCCATCCAGGAAGCACGAGTGATATCAGTCACATGAATGATCCTGTCATTGTCCCTTCATTGAAGTGAAATTGTCCTGGCATTTTGTATTAATGGGAGTTCACAATAATTCAATGACAGGATAATGACAGGATCAGCACTACGTGTATGAAAGTTTTCGTGCGATTGCAGTCACAGATGGGGTAAGGATGGGAGAGCAATCCTGACCCTGTCCTGTCCCCATATGATAATCTCCACTGAGTTAGTCTTTTCATTCATACTCTAGCATGAATGTGCATATTTAATGTGATCCAAGCACAACGTTTTCAGAGTTATTTTTTTTCCCTATGCTTAAAAGTTTATTACTGATGGAAATATCATCTCCTTAAGGAGGAAGCTAAACAAAAGGTGCTTTTACATGTTCTAGGCCCGTCGGATCCTTGACCTTACCCCTGTGAATGAACTGGTAAGCTTGAAGTGGAATAAATATGGGAGGCCATATTTTTGCATCTTGGCCTTATTCTACGTCCTCTACATGATTTGCTTCACCATGTGCTGTGTCTACCGGCCTCTGAAACAACGGAGCTGGAACAAAACTCATGAAAGAGATAACACCATCTATATTCAGAAACTCTTGCAGGTAAATCTTCCTTTAACTTTTTTTAAGGAGCAGGAAAGTTGTCTAGGCTGATGTTAATGGATGTACTTATGATCTACGTCCTCTGCATGATCAGAGCTCTGGTGCCACTGCAAACTACACTATCCAGAGTTCTAGAGCATCGAGCCATGGCAGTTAAAGTGGTGTCAAACCAGATTATTTCTGCAGTGTGGATGAGAAGTTGGAGAGGAGTTGCACAGCATCAGCCAGTCTTTCCCTCTCAACTCATTGCTCAGTCCAGAAGGGAAAAGTGGTGGCCTTTCCACTTGCTCACCCTTCTGCAGAAATATGCAGGGGTAGCTGTATTGGCCATTTAACCAATACAAACAAAAATGCATCAGTGATATACTTTCCTACAGAGTGTTTTAACTTATGTAATTGGTTATTTAAAGGTTAACATAACAGAACATTTAGTATGAACACTGGGAATATATATATATTTATTTATTTATTTATTTATTTATTTATTTATTTATTTATTTTTGTTCCACTGTTTCAACTTTTGTACTTCTTTCTTTCACAGAGCAATTCTTACTCTGTGTTAGCGAAACAGAGAGACCAAAGTCAGTGAGGAAAGGAGGGTCTGACCTACATTTATGGCTTGCACAGGAGAGAAAATGTTGAACTGTAATGTTCGCCATGAATGGGGTGAGGAAGGCTGTGTCTCCTGAGATTCTTTCTGAGAATTACTGCTCAAAGGAGAGGATCCCATTCTCTTTTGCAAGATGCTCCTGTATTGCTTTTCTCGTCTGAAAAGTCAACTGGCGCCAAGAACAACAGGACTCTTATGGTCCTCTATGAGAATTTTGCTTCCAAGCAATCTTGGAATGCCCCCTCCCCAATCATCTCCTAACTATAAGCCCTAGCAATTAGTGTGTAGGCAACAGACTGAGACACACACAAAAATATAGTAGGAAGTTTTCTTAATTGGTTAATGTGGCTAGTAAATGGCTCACTTAGTTGGTAGCTGAGTTATTTTTGAAAGATGACTAGCAATTGGATCCCATTTTCAGGAACAGCTGGAAACTTCTTTTAATGTGCATCTAAATAATTCAGAAGCAAGGCTACCTACTGGCTGCATCCTCACTGCAGAAATAATCTCTCATGGCTCAATGCTATGGAATTCTGAGAACTGTAGTTCCCAGTTGTTCCCTGAATTCCTTAGCATTGAGCCATGACAGTTAAAGAGGTGTCAAATTGGATTATTTCAGCACTGTCTCCATGTTTCTAAGTGACCTGCCCTTTTACCTATTCTAGTGTATAAGCAATCCGATTTGAAAAATCATGTCATGTTTCTGGTGTTTTGTTTCCTTACTTAATAGGATCCAGAGTTATAAATAGGTACCAAGATACAAATTATTCTATCCTCTGTCTGTCCATAAAAGGCAAGTTTAAATAAGTATATCTTACATTGAGTCTAGAAGATGCATAGGTCTAGATTTGACCAACCTCCAGGGAGAAGAGAATCCAGGTTGCTGGACAGCTTCTGAGAACATATCCACTTACAGACATGATTTGGGACCAAGATAGTACACTTAGGAGCAGATTCCTTTCTCTAAGAGCAAAGGTTTGGAAGTATCCATTGCTGTAGAGGTCACCACTAGGTCTTTGACCTGAATGTAGAAATTAATAAGGTGCTTGTTTTTCTTTGGTAGTTTAGCTCTTGGCTGTGTAATGTTCTTGAAAATTTGGATCATGTTTTCTTTTCAGGAATCTTATCTAACTCCTGAAGATGACCTGAGACTAGTTGGTGAGCTCATCACTGTCATTGGAGCCATAGTGATATTGATTCTGGAGGTAACAGAGATGGCTTTCCCTCCTTATTCTGTGTGTGAAACAAGGGAACACAAACCTTCCAAGTCATTGGAGTTGATCCCATGGGAGGAATTTCTCTTAATTACGAATGAAAAGAAAGTGGGGCCAGAACGCATTCACGTGAATTCACTAGTTCAGCAAATTTACGAGAATTGGAATTACATTCGAACTGACTTCCCATTGCCTGAAAATAGCTTGCCATTGCCTGAAATTGTGTGTGATAGACTATCACACAATAACGTGAAACCCCATGATTGCTTTCAGATTGTCATTGGATTATACTTCCAATTTCCCTTGTCTGATAAACTTCAATGGAATAAATTAAGAAATAAAAATATACATGTCTGTTTAAAAAAACATCCCTCTCCCCATACTGCCTGTTCTGTATAAATTACTTCTAAACCGCATCATCTCTTTATTAGATTTGTCAAAGATACAGTCAAAAAGAAATGTCAGACATTACTTTTTATCTTTGTTTATACAACTAAAATAGAATTAGTTTGTAATGGGGAATTAAGGATCTGGTAACTGGTTAAAGCGCATTTAGGAGACATTGGGCTTGGTTATACTTAACCTTTTGTT